>NW_028120520.1:0-97526 GCF_965178545.1 Coloeus monedula
AGATGCGAGGTGGCCCCTAAGAGGCCAAGGCCAGCCTGAGCTGTCTGTCCTGGCAGGTTTCACATGGGAACAATCCTCGGACAGAATCCAATTTGGAGGTAGAATCCTAATTTCAGCCATGGGTCCCTGGAGGAGAAGGACAGTGCTTTCGCACAGAAAGGAAAGCAAGGAACTCCAGCGTTTCAGGGCCAGAGGAGAAGCACCCCTCAACATGCCAAGCTCAGCTGGACCAGGCAGGTGGCCCCCAGGAGGCCAAGCCAACCACACCTGTTCCACGCTCTTTGCAGCCTTGGGGCCCTGCAGCATCACCATTTTGTTCCCCTGAGGCCCAGCAATAGCACAGTGGTCTCCTTGGCTCTACAGCGGCACAAAGGCCCCTTGCTTCCACGAGGCCTGGCTGTGTCACAATGGTTTCCTTGGTTCCATGGGGCTGCAGAATAACACAATGGCCCACTGGTTCCATGAGGTCACAGAGGGTCACAAGGGTCTCCATGATTCCGTAAGGTGCTGCAGGGTCACAATGGCTCCTTGGTTCTATTGGGCTCCCCAGGATCACAATGGCCCCTTGGTTCCACAAGGCCTGGCTGTGGCACACTGGCCCTTTGCTTCCGTGAGACCTTGCAGTGTCACAATGGCCCCTTGCTTCTGTCAGGCCTGGCTGTGTCACAATGGCCCCTGGCTCCCATGAGGCCCTGTGATGTCACAATGGTCTCACTGGTTCCACGAGGCCCTGCAGTTCCACAATGGCCCTTCAGTGTCACAAGGCCTTGAAGTGTCATAATAGTCTCAGCGGGTTGCCCAGCTGCTTCACAATGGCCTCCTTGGTTCCATGATGCCCCGTAGCGTAACAACGGTATCCTTGCTTCCACACAGTCAGAATGGCCCCGTGGCCTCCTGGAGCCCCACAGTGTCACTACGATCCCCTTGATTCCACGAGGCCCTGCCGTGCTACAATGACCCCTTGCTTATACAAGGCCCTGCTGTGTCACAATGGCCCCTTGCTTCTGAAGTGTGCAAGAGCCTAATACTAAGAGAAAGGCGCCAAAAAACGCTTCGCCATTATCACTGCTCAACACCTGAAAGGCTTCAAAAGTGCTTCGTCATGATGGCTGCTTATCATAATCACTTTTGAACGCCTGGAAACTACGTGCCGTACGGGCCGTGCATAGCCCGCCTTGAGGCCCATAAAAAGGAAGGCAAAACTGGTGCAAAATGTGGAGGCAAAAGCAAAAGGTAGAATCCCCGCCCTTTGCCTTTCCCCCCACCACCACCATCGCCTGCCGTGAGGCACCCTGAGGCCTCCGGGAGCCGACGCCGCCCGCCTGGGGAGCACCCCCCAATCCTTCACCCCTGGACTGAAATCCCGAGGGAGTTGTGCAACCCCTAGCCCTGCTCCTTCGTCCCAGGCGGAGCCAGGTTCAGCTGCAAGCATCGAGCCTGCATCTCGGAGGATGGGCCGCCGCTTTCCAGCCAAACTGCTCTAGACTTCAGAAGAGGCAGATAAGAGGCTTCAAACAGCAGGGGAAAAAAGGCAAAAACTTCTCCACTTCCCCCACCCTGTCTCAGCAGCAACAAAGGTAGCACAGTGTGGTGGTGACTTATGCAGTGCTTGTTAGAGTAACCTTGTCTTTTCTAACTTTTCTCTACTTTTCTCCTTCTTTCTCTTTGCCTCTCTTACCATTAGATAAAGAGATACCCATTTGTTTGGCACCAACATTTAATCTCGTTTGGTTTTAATCTGGTCTTTGGGAATATTTTGAACCTTCAAAGTTCTTTCCTTTTTATACTCAGAGATTTCCTTTTCTTTGCCCTTCTGGGTGTAAATCAGATAGTAACAAAGTGTCATAATGCTCTCCACGGTTCCGTGAGGCGCCACAATGTCACAATGGACTTTTGGTTCCATGAACTTTGGTACTGTCAGCAACAGTCTCCTTGGCTCCGCAGGGTCACAATGGACCCTTGGCTCCGTGAGGTTCAGTAGCGTAACACGGACGCCTTGATTGCATGAGGTTGTGCAGTGTCACAATGATCTCCTTGGTTCTGCGGCCCTGCTGTGTAACAATGGGCCCCTTCCTTTGCTGATGGCTCTGCGTCCTGCCTGCCTCTGCCTTGGCACACAAAGCCTTGGGCTGCTCCAGACTCCTTCTGGGGGACACGTTGCACCACTGCACTGCCCTGGGAGAGAAATTCCTTTCTCCTTGTGTCCAGCCTGGACCTGCCCAGCTGCCCTTGGCATTAATTCTTTCTTTTGCCAGCTGGTCTCTACTAGGTAGAAAGGATCCACCATGTCTGAAACCACCCTTCAAGCCCACCCAGGACTCTCCTCCACTGTCCTCAGTCTCCACTCCACTGAGCACAGAGCTCCTTTGTCCCTCTGTAGTGATCATGTGCTCGAGGCCACAGGCACCCGGACAAGAAGGTCGGTTCTTTTCTACAGGAAGGAAACCACAGAACCCCAGTGTTTTGAAGGCAGATGAGAGGCAGCCACCAGAGGCCAAGGCAAGGCAGACGTGTCTGTCCTTGCAGCTTCTGTCTGAAAGCAACCCTTGGACATACGGGGAGTTTTGGAGGTGGAATTCCATTTCAGCTGTGGGTGCCTGGACGGGAATGACACTTCTTCTCCCCAGGAAGGAAAGGGCAGAGCCCCAGTGTTTCAAAGGCTGATTAGTGGTGCCTCAAGGAGGCCAAGGCCAGCCAGACCTGTTTGTCTTGGCAGCTTTTGTCTTGGAGCAATCCTTGGCTAGATGCAATTTGGGAGGCCAAATCCCAGTTTTGTCCGTGGACATCTGGCCCAGAAGGACAGTTCTTTTCCATTGGCAGCAAAGTGAGGAGGCCCAGTGTTTCAAAGGCAGATGAGAGCTGGCCCTCAGGAAGCCAAGGGAAGCTGGACATTCCTGGCAGCTTTTGTCGGGGAGCTATTCCTTGGAGATATGGAATTTCAGAGGTGGATTCCCAATTTTGGCCATGGATGGCTGGACTTGAAAGATGGTTTTTTCCATGGGAAGAGAAGCACAGCCCCCGCGTGTTTTGAAGGCAGATGCGAGGTGGCCCCTAAGAGGCCAAGGCCAGCCTGAGCTGTCTGTCCTGGCAGGTTTCACATGGGAACAATCCTCGGACAGAATCCAATTTGGAGGTAGAATCCTAATTTCAGCCATGGGTCCCTGGAGGAGAAGGACAGTGCTTTCGCACAGAAAGGAAAGCAAGGAACTCCAGCGTTTCAGGGCCAGAGGAGAAGCACCCCTCAACATGCCAAGCTCAGCTGGACCAGGCAGGTGGCCCCCAGGAGGCCAAGCCAACCACACCTGTTCCACGCTCTTTGCAGCCTTGGGGCCCTGCAGCATCACCATTTTGTTCCCCTGAGGCCCAGCAATAGCACAGTGGTCTCCTTGGCTCTACAGCGGCACAAAGGCCCCTTGCTTCCACGAGGCCTGGCTGTGTCACAATGGTTTCCTTGGTTCCATGGGGCTGCAGAATAACACAATGGCCCACTGGTTCCATGAGGTCACAGAGGGTCACAAGGGTCTCCATGATTCCGTAAGGTGCTGCAGGGTCACAATGGCTCCTTGGTTCTATTGGGCTCCCCAGGATCACAATGGCCCCTTGGTTCCACAAGGCCTGGCTGTGGCACACTGGCCCTTTGCTTCCGTGAGACCTTGCAGTGTCACAATGGCCCCTTGCTTCTGTCAGGCCTGGCTGTGTCACAATGGCCCCTGGCTCCCATGAGGCCCTGTGATGTCACAATGGTCTCACTGGTTCCACGAGGCCCTGCAGTTCCACAATGGCCCTTCAGTGTCACAAGGCCTTGAAGTGTCATAATAGTCTCAGCGGGTTGCCCAGCTGCTTCACAATGGCCTCCTTGGTTCCATGATGCCCCGTAGCGTAACAACGGTATCCTTGCTTCCACACAGTCAGAATGGCCCCGTGGCCTCCTGGAGCCCCACAGTGTCACTACGATCCCCTTGATTCCACGAGGCCCTGCCGTGCTACAATGACCCCTTGCTTATACAAGGCCCTGCTGTGTCACAATGGCCCCTTGCTTCTGAAGTGTGCAAGAGCCTAATACTAAGAGAAAGGCGCCAAAAAACGCTTCGCCATTATCACTGCTCAACACCTGAAAGGCTTCAAAAGTGCTTCGTCATGATGGCTGCTTATCATAATCACTTTTGAACGCCTGGAAACTACGTGCCGTACGGGCCGTGCATAGCCCGCCTTGAGGCCCATAAAAAGGAAGGCAAAACTGGTGCAAAATGTGGAGGCAAAAGCAAAAGGTAGAATCCCCGCCCTTTGCCTTTCCCCCCACCACCACCATCGCCTGCCGTGAGGCACCCTGAGGCCTCCGGGAGCCGACGCCGCCCGCCTGGGGAGCACCCCCCAATCCTTCACCCCTGGACTGAAATCCCGAGGGAGTTGTGCAACCCCTAGCCCTGCTCCTTCGTCCCAGGCGGAGCCAGGTTCAGCTGCAAGCATCGAGCCTGCATCTCGGAGGATGGGCCGCCGCTTTCCAGCCAAACTGCTCTAGACTTCAGAAGAGGCAGATAAGAGGCTTCAAACAGCAGGGGAAAAAAGGCAAAAACTTCTCCACTTCCCCCACCCTGTCTCAGCAGCAACAAAGGTAGCACAGTGTGGTGGTGACTTATGCAGTGCTTGTTAGAGTAACCTTGTCTTTTCTAACTTTTCTCTACTTTTCTCCTTCTTTCTCTTTGCCTCTCTTACCATTAGATAAAGAGATACCCATTTGTTTGGCACCAACATTTAATCTCGTTTGGTTTTAATCTGGTCTTTGGGAATATTTTGAACCTTCAAAGTTCTTTCCTTTTTATACTCAGAGATTTCCTTTTCTTTGCCCTTCTGGGTGTAAATCAGATAGTAACAAAGTGTCATAATGCTCTCCACGGTTCCGTGAGGCGCCACAATGTCACAATGGACTTTTGGTTCCATGAACTTTGGTACTGTCAGCAACAGTCTCCTTGGCTCCGCAGGGTCACAATGGACCCTTGGCTCCGTGAGGTTCAGTAGCGTAACACGGACGCCTTGATTGCATGAGGTTGTGCAGTGTCACAATGATCTCCTTGGTTCTGCGGCCCTGCTGTGTAACAATGGGCCCCTTCCTTTGCTGATGGCTCTGCGTCCTGCCTGCCTCTGCCTTGGCACACAAAGCCTTGGGCTGCTCCAGACTCCTTCTGGGGGACACGTTGCACCACTGCACTGCCCTGGGAGAGAAATTCCTTTCTCCTTGTGTCCAGCCTGGACCTGCCCAGCTGCCCTTGGCATTAATTCTTTCTTTTGCCAGCTGGTCTCTACTAGGTAGAAAGGATCCACCATGTCTGAAACCACCCTTCAAGCCCACCCAGGACTCTCCTCCACTGTCCTCAGTCTCCACTCCACTGAGCACAGAGCTCCTTTGTCCCTCTGTAGTGATCATGTGCTCGAGGCCACAGGCACCCGGACAAGAAGGTCGGTTCTTTTCTACAGGAAGGAAACCACAGAACCCCAGTGTTTTGAAGGCAGATGAGAGGCAGCCACCAGAGGCCAAGGCAAGGCAGACGTGTCTGTCCTTGCAGCTTCTGTCTGAAAGCAACCCTTGGACATACGGGGAGTTTTGGAGGTGGAATTCCATTTCAGCTGTGGGTGCCTGGACGGGAATGACACTTCTTCTCCCCAGGAAGGAAAGGGCAGAGCCCCAGTGTTTCAAAGGCTGATTAGTGGTGCCTCAAGGAGGCCAAGGCCAGCCAGACCTGTTTGTCTTGGCAGCTTTTGTCTTGGAGCAATCCTTGGCTAGATGCAATTTGGGAGGCCAAATCCCAGTTTTGTCCGTGGACATCTGGCCCAGAAGGACAGTTCTTTTCCATTGGCAGCAAAGTGAGGAGGCCCAGTGTTTCAAAGGCAGATGAGAGCTGGCCCTCAGGAAGCCAAGGGAAGCTGGACATTCCTGGCAGCTTTTGTCGGGGAGCTATTCCTTGGAGATATGGAATTTCAGAGGTGGATTCCCAATTTTGGCCATGGATGGCTGGACTTGAAAGATGGTTTTTTCCATGGGAAGAGAAGCACAGCCCCCGCGTGTTTTGAAGGCAGATGCGAGGTGGCCCCTAAGAGGCCAAGGCCAGCCTGAGCTGTCTGTCCTGGCAGGTTTCACATGGGAACAATCCTCGGACAGAATCCAATTTGGAGGTAGAATCCTAATTTCAGCCATGGGTCCCTGGAGGAGAAGGACAGTGCTTTCGCACAGAAAGGAAAGCAAGGAACTCCAGCGTTTCAGGGCCAGAGGAGAAGCACCCCTCAACATGCCAAGCTCAGCTGGACCAGGCAGGTGGCCCCCAGGAGGCCAAGCCAACCACACCTGTTCCACGCTCTTTGCAGCCTTGGGGCCCTGCAGCATCACCATTTTGTTCCCCTGAGGCCCAGCAATAGCACAGTGGTCTCCTTGGCTCTACAGCGGCACAAAGGCCCCTTGCTTCCACGAGGCCTGGCTGTGTCACAATGGTTTCCTTGGTTCCATGGGGCTGCAGAATAACACAATGGCCCACTGGTTCCATGAGGTCACAGAGGGTCACAAGGGTCTCCATGATTCCGTAAGGTGCTGCAGGGTCACAATGGCTCCTTGGTTCTATTGGGCTCCCCAGGATCACAATGGCCCCTTGGTTCCACAAGGCCTGGCTGTGGCACACTGGCCCTTTGCTTCCGTGAGACCTTGCAGTGTCACAATGGCCCCTTGCTTCTGTCAGGCCTGGCTGTGTCACAATGGCCCCTGGCTCCCATGAGGCCCTGTGATGTCACAATGGTCTCACTGGTTCCACGAGGCCCTGCAGTTCCACAATGGCCCTTCAGTGTCACAAGGCCTTGAAGTGTCATAATAGTCTCAGCGGGTTGCCCAGCTGCTTCACAATGGCCTCCTTGGTTCCATGATGCCCCGTAGCGTAACAACGGTATCCTTGCTTCCACACAGTCAGAATGGCCCCGTGGCCTCCTGGAGCCCCACAGTGTCACTACGATCCCCTTGATTCCACGAGGCCCTGCCGTGCTACAATGACCCCTTGCTTATACAAGGCCCTGCTGTGTCACAATGGCCCCTTGCTTCTGAAGTGTGCAAGAGCCTAATACTAAGAGAAAGGCGCCAAAAAACGCTTCGCCATTATCACTGCTCAACACCTGAAAGGCTTCAAAAGTGCTTCGTCATGATGGCTGCTTATCATAATCACTTTTGAACGCCTGGAAACTACGTGCCGTACGGGCCGTGCATAGCCCGCCTTGAGGCCCATAAAAAGGAAGGCAAAACTGGTGCAAAATGTGGAGGCAAAAGCAAAAGGTAGAATCCCCGCCCTTTGCCTTTCCCCCCACCACCACCATCGCCTGCCGTGAGGCACCCTGAGGCCTCCGGGAGCCGACGCCGCCCGCCTGGGGAGCACCCCCCAATCCTTCACCCCTGGACTGAAATCCCGAGGGAGTTGTGCAACCCCTAGCCCTGCTCCTTCGTCCCAGGCGGAGCCAGGTTCAGCTGCAAGCATCGAGCCTGCATCTCGGAGGATGGGCCGCCGCTTTCCAGCCAAACTGCTCTAGACTTCAGAAGAGGCAGATAAGAGGCTTCAAACAGCAGGAAAAAAAAGGCAAAAACTTCTCCACTTCCCCCACCCTGTCTCAGCAGCAACAAAGGTAGCACAGTGTGGTGGTGACTTATCCAGTGCTTGTTAGAGTAACCTTGTCTTTTCTAACTTTTCTCTACTTTTCTCCTTCTTTCTCTTTGCCTCTCTTACCATTAGATAAAGAGATACCCATTTGTTTGGCACCAACATTTAATCTCGTTTGGTTTTAATCTGGTCTTTGGGAATATTTTGAACCTTCAAAGTTCTTTCCTTTTTATACTCAGAGATTTCCTTTTCTTTGCCCTTCTGGGTGTAAATCAGATAGTAACAAAGTGTCATAATGCTCTCCACGGTTCCGTGAGGCGCCACAATGTCACAATGGACTTTTGGTTCCATGAACTTTGGTACTGTCAGCAACAGTCTTCTTGGCTCCGCAGTGTCACAATGGACCCTTGGCTCCGTGAGGTTCAGTAGCGTAACACGGACGCCTTGATTGCATGAGGTTGTGCAGTGTCACAATGATCTCCTTGGTTCTGCGGCCCTGCTGTGTAACAATGGGCCCCTTCCTTTGCTGATGGCTCTGCGTCCTGCCTGCCTCTGCCTTGGCACACAAAGCCTTGGGCTGCTCCAGACTCCTTCTGGGGGACACGTTGCACCACTGCACTGCCCTGGGAGAGAAATTCCTTTCTCCTTGTGTCCAGCCTGGACCTGCCCAGCTGCCCTTGGCATTAATTCTTTCTTTTGCCAGCTGGTCTCTACTAGGTAGAAAGGATCCACCATGTCTGAAACCACCCTTCAAGCCCACCCAGGACTCTCCTCCACTGTCCTCAGTCTCCACTCCACTGAGCACAGAGCTCCTTTGTCCCTCTGTAGTGATCATGTGCTCGAGGCCACAGGCACCTGGACAAGAAGGTCGGTTCTTTTCTACAGGAAGGAAACCACAGAACCCCAGTGTTTTGAAGGCAGATGAGAGGCAGCCACCAGAGGCCAAGGCAAGGCAGACGTGTCTGTCCTTGCAGCTTCTGTCTGAAAGCAACCCTTGGACATACGGGGAGTTTTGGAGGTGGAATTCCATTTCAGCTGTGGGTGCCTGGACGGGAATGACACTTCTTCTCCCCAGGAAGGAAAGGGCAGAGCCCCAGTGTTTCAAAGGCTGATTAGTGGTGCCTCAAGGAGGCCAAGGCCAGCCAGACCTGTTTGTCTTGGCAGCTTTTGTCTTGGAGCAATCCTTGGCTAGATGCAATTTGGGAGGCCAAATCCCAGTTTTGTCCGTGGACATCTGGCCCAGAAGGACAGTTCTTTTCCATTGGCAGCAAAGTGAGGAGGCCCAGTGTTTCAAAGGCAGATGAGAGCTGGCCCTCAGGAAGCCAAGGGAAGCTGGACATTCCTGGCAGCTTTTGTCGGGGAGCTATTCCTTGGAGATATGGAATTTCAGAGGTGGATTCCCAATTTTGGCCATGGATGGCTGGACTTGAAAGATGGTTTTTTCCATGGGAAGAGAAGCACAGCCCCCGCGTGTTTTGAAGGCAGATGCGAGGTGGCCCCTAAGAGGCCAAGGCCAGCCTGAGCTGTCTGTCCTGGCAGGTTTCACATGGGAACAATCCTCGGACAGAATCCAATTTGGAGGTAGAATCCTAATTTCAGCCATGGGTCCCTGGAGGAGAAGGACAGTGCTTTCGCACAGAAAGGAAAGCAAGGAACTCCAGCGTTTCAGGGCCAGAGGAGAAGCACCCCTCAACATGCCAAGCTCAGCTGGACCAGGCAGGTGGCCCCCAGGAGGCCAAGCCAACCACACCTGTTCCACGCTCTTTGCAGCCTTGGGGCCCTGCAGCATCACCATTTTGTTCCCCTGAGGCCCAGCAATAGCACAGTGGTCTCCTTGGCTCTACAGCGGCACAAAGGCCCCTTGCTTCCACGAGGCCTGGCTGTGTCACAATGGTTTCCTTGGTTCCATGGGGCTGCAGAATAACACAATGGCCCACTGGTTCCATGAGGTCACAGAGGGTCACAAGGGTCTCCATGATTCCGTAAGGTGCTGCAGGGTCACAATGGCTCCTTGGTTCTATTGGGCTCCCCAGGATCACAATGGCCCCTTGGTTCCACAAGGCCTGGCTGTGGCACACTGGCCCTTTGCTTCCGTGAGACCTTGCAGTGTCACAATGGCCCCTTGCTTCTGTCAGGCCTGGCTGTGTCACAATGGCCCCTGGCTCCCATGAGGCCCTGTGATGTCACAATGGTCTCACTGGTTCCACGAGGCCCTGCAGTTCCACAATGGCCCTTCAGTGTCACAAGGCCTTGAAGTGTCATAATAGTCTCAGCGGGTTGCCCAGCTGCTTCACAATGGCCTCCTTGGTTCCATGATGCCCCGTAGCGTAACAACGGTATCCTTGCTTCCACACAGTCAGAATGGCCCCGTGGCCTCCTGGAGCCCCACAGTGTCACTACGATCCCCTTGATTCCACGAGGCCCTGCCGTGCTACAATGACCCCTTGCTTATACAAGGCCCTGCTGTGTCACAATGGCCCCTTGCTTCTGAAGTGTGCAAGAGCCTAATACTAAGAGAAAGGCGCCAAAAAACGCTTCGCCATTATCACTGCTCAACACCTGAAAGGCTTCAAAAGTGCTTCGTCATGATGGCTGCTTATCATAATCACTTTTGAACGCCTGGAAACTACGTGCCGTACGGGCCGTGCATAGCCCGCCTTGAGGCCCATAAAAAGGAAGGCAAAACTGGTGCAAAATGTGGAGGCAAAAGCAAAAGGTAGAATCCCCGCCCTTTGCCTTTCCCCCCACCACCACCATCGCCTGCCGTGAGGCACCCTGAGGCCTCCGGGAGCCGACGCCGCCCGCCTGGGGAGCACCCCCCAATCCTTCACCCCTGGACTGAAATCCCGAGGGAGTTGTGCAACCCCTAGCCCTGCTCCTTCGTCCCAGGCGGAGCCAGGTTCAGCTGCAAGCATCGAGCCTGCATCTCGGAGGATGGGCCGCCGCTTTCCAGCCAAACTGCTCTAGACTTCAGAAGAGGCAGATAAGAGGCTTCAAACAGCAGGGGAAAAAAGGCAAAAACTTCTCCACTTCCCCCACCCTGTCTCAGCAGCAACAAAGGTAGCACAGTGTGGTGGTGACTTATGCAGTGCTTGTTAGAGTAACCTTGTCTTTTCTAACTTTTCTCTACTTTTCTCCTTCTTTCTCTTTGCCTCTCTTACCATTAGATAAAGAGATACCCATTTGTTTGGCACCAACATTTAATCTCGTTTGGTTTTAATCTGGTCTTTGGGAATATTTTGAACCTTCAAAGTTCTTTCCTTTTTATACTCAGAGATTTCCTTTTCTTTGCCCTTCTGGGTGTAAATCAGATAGTAACAAAGTGTCATAATGCTCTCCACGGTTCCGTGAGGCGCCACAATGTCACAATGGACTTTTGGTTCCATGAACTTTGGTACTGTCAGCAACAGTCTCCTTGGCTCCGCAGGGTCACAATGGACCCTTGGCTCCGTGAGGTTCAGTAGCGTAACACGGACGCCTTGATTGCATGAGGTTGTGCAGTGTCACAATGATCTCCTTGGTTCTGCGGCCCTGCTGTGTAACAATGGGCCCCTTCCTTTGCTGATGGCTCTGCGTCCTGCCTGCCTCTGCCTTGGCACACAAAGCCTTGGGCTGCTCCAGACTCCTTCTGGGGGACACGTTGCACCACTGCACTGCCCTGGGAGAGAAATTCCTTTCTCCTTGTGTCCAGCCTGGACCTGCCCAGCTGCCCTTGGCATTAATTCTTTCTTTTGCCAGCTGGTCTCTACTAGGTAGAAAGGATCCACCATGTCTGAAACCACCCTTCAAGCCCACCCAGGACTCTCCTCCACTGTCCTCAGTCTCCACTCCACTGAGCACAGAGCTCCTTTGTCCCTCTGTAGTGATCATGTGCTCGAGGCCACAGGCACCCGGACAAGAAGGTCGGTTCTTTTCTACAGGAAGGAAACCACAGAACCCCAGTGTTTTGAAGGCAGATGAGAGGCAGCCACCAGAGGCCAAGGCAAGGCAGACGTGTCTGTCCTTGCAGCTTCTGTCTGAAAGCAACCCTTGGACATACGGGGAGTTTTGGAGGTGGAATTCCATTTCAGCTGTGGGTGCCTGGACGGGAATGACACTTCTTCTCCCCAGGAAGGAAAGGGCAGAGCCCCAGTGTTTCAAAGGCTGATTAGTGGTGCCTCAAGGAGGCCAAGGCCAGCCAGACCTGTTTGTCTTGGCAGCTTTTGTCTTGGAGCAATCCTTGGCTAGATGCAATTTGGGAGGCCAAATCCCAGTTTTGTCCGTGGACATCTGGCCCAGAAGGACAGTTCTTTTCCATTGGCAGCAAAGTGAGGAGGCCCAGTGTTTCAAAGGCAGATGAGAGCTGGCCCTCAGGAAGCCAAGGGAAGCTGGACATTCCTGGCAGCTTTTGTCGGGGAGCTATTCCTTGGAGATATGGAATTTCAGAGGTGGATTCCCAATTTTGGCCATGGATGGCTGGACTTGAAAGATGGTTTTTTCCATGGGAAGAGAAGCACAGCCCCCGCGTGTTTTGAAGGCAGATGCGAGGTGGCCCCTAAGAGGCCAAGGCCAGCCTGAGCTGTCTGTCCTGGCAGGTTTCACATGGGAACAATCCTCGGACAGAATCCAATTTGGAGGTAGAATCCTAATTTCAGCCATGGGTCCCTGGAGGAGAAGGACAGTGCTTTCGCACAGAAAGGAAAGCAAGGAACTCCAGCGTTTCAGGGCCAGAGGAGAAGCACCCCTCAACATGCCAAGCTCAGCTGGACCAGGCAGGTGGCCCCCAGGAGGCCAAGCCAACCACACCTGTTCCACGCTCTTTGCAGCCTTGGGGCCCTGCAGCATCACCATTTTGTTCCCCTGAGGCCCAGCAATAGCACAGTGGTCTCCTTGGCTCTACAGCGGCACAAAGGCCCCTTGCTTCCACGAGGCCTGGCTGTGTCACAATGGTTTCCTTGGTTCCATGGGGCTGCAGAATAACACAATGGCCCACTGGTTCCATGAGGTCACAGAGGGTCACAAGGGTCTCCATGATTCCGTAAGGTGCTGCAGGGTCACAATGGCTCCTTGGTTCTATTGGGCTCCCCAGGATCACAATGGCCCCTTGGTTCCACAAGGCCTGGCTGTGGCACACTGGCCCTTTGCTTCCGTGAGACCTTGCAGTGTCACAATGGCCCCTTGCTTCTGTCAGGCCTGGCTGTGTCACAATGGCCCCTGGCTCCCATGAGGCCCTGTGATGTCACAATGGTCTCACTGGTTCCACGAGGCCCTGCAGTTCCACAATGGCCCTTCAGTGTCACAAGGCCTTGAAGTGTCATAATAGTCTCAGCGGGTTGCCCAGCTGCTTCACAATGGCCTCCTTGGTTCCATGATGCCCCGTAGCGTAACAACGGTATCCTTGCTTCCACACAGTCAGAATGGCCCCGTGGCCTCCTGGAGCCCCACAGTGTCACTACGATCCCCTTGATTCCACGAGGCCCTGCCGTGCTACAATGACCCCTTGCTTATACAAGGCCCTGCTGTGTCACAATGGCCCCTTGCTTCTGAAGTGTGCAAGAGCCTAATACTAAGAGAAAGGCGCCAAAAAACGCTTCGCCATTATCACTGCTCAACACCTGAAAGGCTTCAAAAGTGCTTCGTCACGATGGCTGCTTATCATAATCACTTTTGAACGCCTGGAAACTACGTGCCGTACGGGCCGTGCATAGCCCGCCTTGAGGCCCATAAAAAGGAAGGCAAAACTGGTGCAAAATGTGGAGGCAAAAGCAAAAGGTAGAATCCCCGCCCTTTGCCTTTCCCCCCACCACCACCATCGCCTGCCGTGAGGCACCCTGAGGCCTCCGGGAGCTGACGCCGCCCGCCTGGGGAGCACCCCCCAATCCTTCACCCCTGGACTGAAATCCCGAGGGAGTTGTGCAACCCCTAGCCCTGCTCCTTCGTCCCAGGCGGAGCCAGGTTCAGCTGCAAGCATCGAGCCTGCATCTCGGAGGATGGGCCGCCGCTTTCCAGCCAAACTGCTCTAGACTTCAGAAGAGGCAGATAAGAGGCTTCAAACAGCAGGGGAAAAAAGGCAAAAACTTCTCCACTTCCCCCACCCTGTCTCAGCAGCAACAAAGGTAGCACAGTGTGGTGGTGACTTATCCAGTGCTTGTTAGAGTAACCTTGTCTTTTCTAACTTTTCTCTACTTTTCTCCTTCTTTCTCTTTGCCTCTCTTACCATTAGATAAAGAGATACCCATTTGTTTGGCACCAACATTTAATCTCGTTTGGTTTTAATCTGGTCTTTGGGAATATTTTGAACCTTCAAAGTTCTTTCCTTTTTATACTCAGAGATTTCCTTTTCTTTGCCCTTCTGGGTGTAAATCAGATAGTAACAAAGTGTCATAATGCTCTCCACGGTTCCGTGAGGCGCCACAATGTCACAATGGACTTTTGGTTCCATGAACTTTGGTACTGTCAGCAACAGTCTCCTTGGCTCCGCAGTGTCACAATGGACCCTTGGCTCCGTGAGGTTCAGTAGCGTAACACGGACGCCTTGATTGCATGAGGTTGTGCAGTGTCACAATGATCTCCTTGGTTCTGCGGCCCTGCTGTGTAACAATGGGCCCCTTCCTTTGCTGATGGCTCTGCGTCCTGCCTGGCTCTGCCTTGGCACACAAAGCCTTGGGCTGCTCCAGACTCCTTCTGGGGGACACGTTGCACCACTGCACTGCCCTGGGAGAGAAATTCCTTTCTCCTTGTGTCCAGCCTGGACCTGCCCAGCTGCCCTTGGCATTAATTCTTTCTTTTGCCAGCTGGTCTCTACTAGGTAGAAAGGATCCACCATGTCTGAAACCACCCTTCAAGCCCACCCAGGACTCTCCTCCACTGTCCTCAGTCTCCACTCCACTGAGCACAGAGCTCCTTTGTCCCTCTGTAGTGATCATGTGCTCGAGGCCACAGGCACCTGGACAAGAAGGTCGGTTCTTTTCTACAGGAAGGAAACCACAGAACCCCAGTGTTTTGAAGGCAGATGAGAGGCAGCCACCAGAGGCCAAGGCAAGGCAGACGTGTCTGTCCTTGCAGCTTCTGTCTGAAAGCAACCCTTGGACATACGGGGAGTTTTGGAGGTGGAATTCCATTTCAGCTGTGGGTGCCTGGACGGGAATGACACTTCTTCTCCCCAGGAAGGAAAGGGCAGAGCCCCAGTGTTTCAAAGGCTGATTAGTGGTGCCTCAAGGAGGCCAAGGCCAGCCAGACCTGTTTGTCTTGGCAGCTTTTGTCTTGGAGCAATCCTTGGCTAGATGCAATTTGGGAGGCCAAATCCCAGTTTTGTCCGTGGACATCTGGCCCAGAAGGACAGTTCTTTTCCATTGGCAGCAAAGTGAGGAGGCCCAGTGTTTCAAAGGCAGATGAGAGCTGGCCCTCAGGAAGCCAAGGGAAGCTGGACATTCCTGGCAGCTTTTGTCGGGGAGCTATTCCTTGGAGATATGGAATTTCAGAGGTGGATTCCCAATTTTGGCCATGGATGGCTGGACTTGAAAGATGGTTTTTTCCATGGGAAGAGAAGCACAGCCCCCGCGTGTTTTGAAGGCAGATGCGAGGTGGCCCCTAAGAGGCCAAGGCCAGCCTGAGCTGTCTGTCCTGGCAGGTTTCACATGGGAACAATCCTCGGACAGAATCCAATTTGGAGGTAGAATCCTAATTTCAGCCATGGGTCCCTGGAGGAGAAGGACAGTGCTTTCGCACAGAAAGGAAAGCAAGGAACTCCAGCGTTTCAGGGCCAGAGGAGAAGCACCCCTCAACATGCCAAGCTCAGCTGGACCAGGCAGGTGGCCCCCAGGAGGCCAAGCCAACCACACCTGTTCCACGCTCTTTGCAGCCTTGGGGCCCTGCAGCATCACCATTTTGTTCCCCTGAGGCCCAGCAATAGCACAGTGGTCTCCTTGGCTCTACAGCGGCACAAAGGCCCCTTGCTTCCACGAGGCCTGGCTGTGTCACAA
Source organism: Coloeus monedula (assembly GCF_965178545.1). Lineage (NCBI taxonomy): Eukaryota > Metazoa > Chordata > Aves > Passeriformes > Corvidae > Coloeus > Coloeus monedula. The sequence continues at coordinate 15,584 of NW_028120520.1, forward strand.
TGGTTTCCTTGGTTCCATGGGGCTGCAGAATAACACAATGGCCCACTGGTTCCATGAGGTCACAGAGGGTCACAAGGGTCTCCATGATTCCGTAAGGTGCTGCAGGGTCACAATGGCTCCTTGGTTCTATTGGGCTCCCCAGGATCACAATGGCCCCTTGGTTCCACAAGGCCTGGCTGTGGCACACTGGCCCTTTGCTTCCGTGAGACCTTGCAGTGTCACAATGGCCCCTTGCTTCTGTGAGGCCTGGCTGTGTCACAATGGCCCCTGGCTCCCATGAGGCCCTGTGATGTCACAATGGTCTCACTGGTTCCACGAGGCCCTGCAGTTCCACAATGGCCCTTCAGTGTCACAAGGCCTTGAAGTGTCATAATAGTCTCAGCGGGTTGCCCAGCTGCTTCACAATGGCCTCCTTGGTTCCATGATGCCCCGTAGCGTAACAACGGTATCCTTGCTTCCACACAGTCAGAATGGCCCCGTGGCCTCCTGGAGCCCCACAGTGTCACTACGATCCCCTTGATTCCACGAGGCCCTGCCGTGCTACAATGACCCCTTGCTTATACAAGGCCCTGCTGTGTCACAATGGCCCCTTGCTTCTGAAGTGTGCAAGAGCCTAATACTAAGAGAAAGGCGCCAAAAAACGCTTCGCCATTATCACTGCTCAACACCTGAAAGGCTTCAAAAGTGCTTCGTCATGATGGCTGCTTATCATAATCACTTTTGAACGCCTGGAAACTACGTGCCGTACGGGCCGTGCATAGCCCGCCTTGAGGCCCATAAAAAGGAAGGCAAAACTGGTGCAAAATGTGGAGGCAAAAGCAAAAGGTAGAATCCCCGCCCTTTGCCTTTCCCCCCACCACCACCATCGCCTGCCGTGAGGCACCCTGAGGCCTCCGGGAGCCGACGCCGCCCGCCTGGGGAGCACCCCCCAATCCTTCACCCCTGGACTGAAATCCCGAGGGAGTTGTGCAACCCCTAGCCCTGCTCCTTCGTCCCAGGCGGAGCCAGGTTCAGCTGCAAGCATCGAGCCTGCATCTCGGAGGATGGGCCGCCGCTTTCCAGCCAAACTGCTCTAGACTTCAGAAGAGGCAGATAAGAGGCTTCAAACAGCAGGGGAAAAAAGGCAAAAACTTCTCCACTTCCCCCACCCTGTCTCAGCAGCAACAAAGGTAGCACAGTGTGGTGGTGACTTATCCAGTGCTTGTTAGAGTAACCTTGTCTTTTCTAACTTTTCTCTACTTTTCTCCTTCTTTCTCTTTGCCTCTCTTACCATTAGATAAAGAGATACCCATTTGTTTGGCACCAACATTTAATCTCGTTTGGTTTTAATCTGGTCTTTGGGAATATTTTGAACCTTCAAAGTTCTTTCCTTTTTATACTCAGAGATTTCCTTTTCTTTGCCCTTCTGGGTGTAAATCAGATAGTAACAAAGTGTCATAATGCTCTCCACGGTTCCGTGAGGCGCCACAATGTCACAATGGACTTTTGGTTCCATGAACTTTGGTACTGTCAGCAACAGTCTCCTTGGCTCCGCAGGGTCACAATGGACCCTTGGCTCCGTGAGGTTCAGTAGCGTAACACGGACGCCTTGATTGCATGAGGTTGTGCAGTGTCACAATGATCTCCTTGGTTCTGCGGCCCTGCTGTGTAACAATGGGCCCCTTCCTTTGCTGATGGCTCTGCGTCCTGCCTGCCTCTGCCTTGGCACACAAAGCCTTGGGCTGCTCCAGACTCCTTCTGGGGGACACGTTGCACCACTGCACTGCCCTGGGAGAGAAATTCCTTTCTCCTTGTGTCCAGCCTGGACCTGCCCAGCTGCCCTTGGCATTAATTCTTTCTTTTGCCAGCTGGTCTCTACTAGCTAGAAAGGATCCACCATGTCTGAAACCACCCTTCAAGCCCACCCAGGACTCTCCTCCACTGTCCTCAGTCTCCACTCCACTGAGCACAGAGCTCCTTTGTCCCTCTGTAGTGATCATGTGCTCGAGGCCACAGGCACCCGGACAAGAAGGTCGGTTCTTTTCTACAGGAAGGAAACCACAGAACCCCAGTGTTTTGAAGGCAGATGAGAGGCAGCCACCAGAGGCCAAGGCAAGGCAGACGTGTCTGTCCTTGCAGCTTCTGTCTGAAAGCAACCCTTGGACATACGGGGAGTTTTGGAGGTGGAATTCCATTTCAGCTGTGGGTGCCTGGACGGGAATGACACTTCTTCTCCCCAGGAAGGAAAGGGCAGAGCCCCAGTGTTTCAAAGGCTGATTAGTGGTGCCTCAAGGAGGCCAAGGCCAGCCAGACCTGTTTGTCTTGGCAGCTTTTGTCTTGGAGCAATCCTTGGCTAGATGCAATTTGGGAGGCCAAATCCCAGTTTTGTCCGTGGACATCTGGCCCAGAAGGACAGTTCTTTTCCATTGGCAGCAAAGTGAGGAGGCCCAGTGTTTCAAAGGCAGATGAGAGCTGGCCCTCAGGAAGCCAAGGGAAGCTGGACATTCCTGGCAGCTTTTGTCGGGGAGCTATTCCTTGGAGATATGGAATTTCAGAGGTGGATTCCCAATTTTGGCCATGGATGGCTGGACTTGAAAGATGGTTTTTTCCATGGGAAGAGAAGCACAGCCCCCGCGTGTTTTGAAGGCAGATGCGAGGTGGCCCCTAAGAGGCCAAGGCCAGCCTGAGCTGTCTGTCCTGGCAGGTTTCACATGGGAACAATCCTCGGACAGAATCCAATTTGGAGGTAGAATCCTAATTTCAGCCATGGGTCCCTGGAGGAGAAGGACAGTGCTTTCGCACAGAAAGGAAAGCAAGGAACTCCAGCGTTTCAGGGCCAGAGGAGAAGCACCCCTCAACATGCCAAGCTCAGCTGGACCAGGCAGGTGGCCCCCAGGAGGCCAAGCCAACCACACCTGTTCCACGCTCTTTGCAGCCTTGGGGCCCTGCAGCATCACCATTTTGTTCCCCTGAGGCCCAGCAATAGCACAGTGGTCTCCTTGGCTCTACAGCGGCACAAAGGCCCCTTGCTTCCACGAGGCCTGGCTGTGTCACAATGGTTTCCTTGGTTCCATGGGGCTGCAGAATAACACAATGGCCCACTGGTTCCATGAGGTCACAGAGGGTCACAAGGGTCTCCATGATTCCGTAAGGTGCTGCAGGGTCACAATGGCTCCTTGGTTCTATTGGGCTCCCCAGGATCACAATGGCCCCTTGGTTCCACAAGGCCTGGCTGTGGCACACTGGCCCTTTGCTTCCGTGAGACCTTGCAGTGTCACAATGGCCCCTTGCTTCTGTGAGGCCTGGCTGTGTCACAATGGCCCCTGGCTCCCATGAGGCCCTGTGATGTCACAATGGTCTCACTGGTTCCACGAGGCCCTGCAGTTCCACAATGGCCCTTCAGTGTCACAAGGCCTTGAAGTGTCATAATAGTCTCAGCGGGTTGCCCAGCTGCTTCACAATGGCCTCCTTGGTTCCATGATGCCCCGTAGCGTAACAACGGTATCCTTGCTTCCACACAGTCAGAATGGCCCCGTGGCCTCCTGGAGCCCCACAGTGTCACTACGATCCCCTTGATTCCACGAGGCCCTGCCGTGCTACAATGACCCCTTGCTTATACAAGGCCCTGCTGTGTCACAATGGCCCCTTGCTTCTGAAGTGTGCAAGAGCCTAATACTAAGAGAAAGGCGCCAAAAAACGCTTCGCCATTATCACTGCTCAACACCTGAAAGGCTTCAAAAGTGCTTCGTCACGATGGCTGCTTATCATAATCACTTTTGAACGCCTGGAAACTACGTGCCGTACGGGCCGTGCATAGCCCGCCTTGAGGCCCATAAAAAGGAAGGCAAAACTGGTGCAAAATGTGGAGGCAAAAGCAAAAGGTAGAATCCCCGCCCTTTGCCTTTCCCCCCACCACCACCATCGCCTGCCGTGAGGCACCCTGAGGCCTCCGGGAGCTGACGCCGCCCGCCTGGGGAGCACCCCCCAATCCTTCACCCCTGGACTGAAATCCCGAGGGAGTTGTGCAACCCCTAGCCCTGCTCCTTCGTCCCAGGCGGAGCCAGGTTCAGCTGCAAGCATCGAGCCTGCATCTCGGAGGATGGGCCGCCGCTTTCCAGCCAAACTGCTCTAGACTTCAGAAGAGGCAGATAAGAGGCTTCAAACAGCAGGGGAAAAAAGGCAAAAACTTCTCCACTTCCCCCACCCTGTCTCAGCAGCAACAAAGGTAGCACAGTGTGGTGGTGACTTATCCAGTGCTTGTTAGAGTAACCTTGTCTTTTCTAACTTTTCTCTACTTTTCTCCTTCTTTCTCTTTGCCTCTCTTACCATTAGATAAAGAGATACCCATTTGTTTGGCACCAACATTTAATCTCGTTTGGTTTTAATCTGGTCTTTGGGAATATTTTGAACCTTCAAAGTTCTTTCCTTTTTATACTCAGAGATTTCCTTTTCTTTGCCCTTCTGGGTGTAAATCAGATAGTAACAAAGTGTCATAATGCTCTCCACGGTTCCGTGAGGCGCCACAATGTCACAATGGACTTTTGGTTCCATGAACTTTGGTACTGTCAGCAACAGTCTCCTTGGCTCCGCAGTGTCACAATGGACCCTTGGCTCCGTGAGGTTCAGTAGCGTAACACGGACGCCTTGATTGCATGAGGTTGTGCAGTGTCACAATGATCTCCTTGGTTCTGCGGCCCTGCTGTGTAACAATGGGCCCCTTCCTTTGCTGATGGCTCTGCGTCCTGCCTGCCTCTGCCTTGGCACACAAAGCCTTGGGCTGCTCCAGACTCCTTCTGGGGGACACGTTGCACCACTGCACTGCCCTGGGAGAGAAATTCCTTTCTCCTTGTGTCCAGCCTGGACCTGCCCAGCTGCCCTTGGCATTAATTCTTTCTTTTGCCAGCTGGTCTCTACTAGGTAGAAAGGATCCACCATGTCTGAAACCACCCTTCAAGCCCACCCAGGACTCTCCTCCACTGTCCTCAGTCTCCACTCCACTGAGCACAGAGCTCCTTTGTCCCTCTGTAGTGATCATGTGCTCGAGGCCACAGGCACCTGGACAAGAAGGTCGGTTCTTTTCTACAGGAAGGAAACCACAGAACCCCAGTGTTTTGAAGGCAGATGAGAGGCAGCCACCAGAGGCCAAGGCAAGGCAGACGTGTCTGTCCTTGCAGCTTCTGTCTGAAAGCAACCCTTGGACATACGGGGAGTTTTGGAGGTGGAATTCCATTTCAGCTGTGGGTGCCTGGACGGGAATGACACTTCTTCTCCCCAGGAAGGAAAGGGCAGAGCCCCAGTGTTTCAAAGGCTGATTAGTGGTGCCTCAAGGAGGCCAAGGCCAGCCAGACCTGTTTGTCTTGGCAGCTTTTGTCTTGGAGCAATCCTTGGCTAGATGCAATTTGGGAGGCCAAATCCCAGTTTTGTCCGTGGACATCTGGCCCAGAAGGACAGTTCTTTTCCATTGGCAGCAAAGTGAGGAGGCCCAGTGTTTCAAAGGCAGATGAGAGCTGGCCCTCAGGAAGCCAAGGGAAGCTGGACATTCCTGGCAGCTTTTGTCGGGGAGCTATTCCTTGGAGATATGGAATTTCAGAGGTGGATTCCCAATTTTGGCCATGGATGGCTGGACTTGAAAGATGGTTTTTTCCATGGGAAGAGAAGCACAGCCCCCGCGTGTTTTGAAGGCAGATGCGAGGTGGCCCCTAAGAGGCCAAGGCCAGCCTGAGCTGTCTGTCCTGGCAGGTTTCACATGGGAACAATCCTCGGACAGAATCCAATTTGGAGGTAGAATCCTAATTTCAGCCATGGGTCCCTGGAGGAGAAGGACAGTGCTTTCGCACAGAAAGGAAAGCAAGGAACTCCAGCGTTTCAGGGCCAGAGGAGAAGCACCCCTCAACATGCCAAGCTCAGCTGGACCAGGCAGGTGGCCCCCAGGAGGCCAAGCCAACCACACCTGTTCCACGCTCTTTGCAGCCTTGGGGCCCTGCAGCATCACCATTTTGTTCCCCTGAGGCCCAGCAATAGCACAGTGGTCTCCTTGGCTCTACAGCGGCACAAAGGCCCCTTGCTTCCACGAGGCCTGGCTGTGTCACAATGGTTTCCTTGGTTCCATGGGGCTGCAGAATAACACAATGGCCCACTGGTTCCATGAGGTCACAGAGGGTCACAAGGGTCTCCATGATTCCGTAAGGTGCTGCAGGGTCACAATGGCTCCTTGGTTCTATTGGGCTCCCCAGGATCACAATGGCCCCTTGGTTCCACAAGGCCTGGCTGTGGCACACTGGCCCTTTGCTTCCGTGAGACCTTGCAGTGTCACAATGGCCCCTTGCTTCTGTCAGGCCTGGCTGTGTCACAATGGCCCCTGGCTCCCATGAGGCCCTGTGATGTCACAATGGTCTCACTGGTTCCACGAGGCCCTGCAGTTCCACAATGGCCCTTCAGTGTCACAAGGCCTTGAAGTGTCATAATAGTCTCAGCGGGTTGCCCAGCTGCTTCACAATGGCCTCCTTGGTTCCATGATGCCCCGTAGCGTAACAACGGTATCCTTGCTTCCACACAGTCAGAATGGCCCCGTGGCCTCCTGGAGCCCCACAGTGTCACTACGATCCCCTTGATTCCACGAGGCCCTGCCGTGCTACAATGACCCCTTGCTTATACAAGGCCCTGCTGTGTCACAATGGCCCCTTGCTTCTGAAGTGTGCAAGAGCCTAATACTAAGAGAAAGGCGCCAAAAAACGCTTCGCCATTATCACTGCTCAACACCTGAAAGGCTTCAAAAGTGCTTCGTCATGATGGCTGCTTATCATAATCACTTTTGAACGCCTGGAAACTACGTGCCGTACGGGCCGTGCATAGCCCGCCTTGAGGCCCATAAAAAGGAAGGCAAAACTGGTGCAAAATGTGGAGGCAAAAGCAAAAGGTAGAATCCCCGCCCTTTGCCTTTCCCCCCACCACCACCATCGCCTGCCGTGAGGCACCCTGAGGCCTCCGGGAGCCGACGCCGCCCGCCTGGGGAGCACCCCCCAATCCTTCACCCCTGGACTGAAATCCCGAGGGAGTTGTGCAACCCCTAGCCCTGCTCCTTCGTCCCAGGCGGAGCCAGGTTCAGCTGCAAGCATCGAGCCTGCATCTCGGAGGATGGGCCGCCGCTTTCCAGCCAAACTGCTCTAGACTTCAGAAGAGGCAGATAAGAGGCTTCAAACAGCAGGGGAAAAAAGGCAAAAACTTCTCCACTTCCCCCACCCTGTCTCAGCAGCAACAAAGGTAGCACAGTGTGGTGGTGACTTATCCAGTGCTTGTTAGAGTAACCTTGTCTTTTCTAACTTTTCTCTACTTTTCTCCTTCTTTCTCTTTGCCTCTCTTACCATTAGATAAAGAGATACCCATTTGTTTGGCACCAACATTTAATCTCGTTTGGTTTTAATCTGGTCTTTGGGAATATTTTGAACCTTCAAAGTTCTTTCCTTTTTATACTCAGAGATTTCCTTTTCTTTGCCCTTCTGGGTGTAAATCAGATAGTAACAAAGTGTCATAATGCTCTCCACGGTTCTGTGAGGCGCCACAATGTCACAATGGACTTTTGGTTCCATGAACTTTGGTACTGTCAGCAACAGTCTCCTTGGCTCCGCAGTGTCACAATGGACCCTTGGCTCCGTGAGGTTCAGTAGCGTAACACGGACGCCTTGATTGCATGAGGTTGTGCAGTGTCACAATGATCTCCTTGGTTCTGCGGCCCTGCTGTGTAACAATGGGCCCCTTCCTTTGCTGATGGCTCTGCGTCCTGCCTGCCTCTGCCTTGGCACACAAAGCCTTGGGCTGCTCCAGACTCCTTCTGGGGGACACGTTGCACCACTGCACTGCCCTGGGAGAGAAATTCCTTTCTCCTTGTGTCCAGCCTGGACCTGCCCAGCTGCCCTTGGCATTAATTCTTTCTTTTGCCAGCTGGTCTCTACTAGGTAGAAAGGATCCACCATGTCTGAAACCACCCTTCAAGCCCACCCAGGACTCTCCTCCACTGTCCTCAGTCTCCACTCCACTGAGCACAGAGCTCCTTTGTCCCTCTGTAGTGATCATGTGCTCGAGGCCACAGGCACCTGGACAAGAAGGTCGGTTCTTTTCTACAGGAAGGAAACCACAGAACCCCAGTGTTTTGAAGGCAGATGAGAGGCAGCCACCAGAGGCCAAGGCAAGGCAGACGTGTCTGTCCTTGCAGCTTCTGTCTGAAAGCAACCCTTGGACATACGGGGAGTTTTGGAGGTGGAATTCCATTTCAGCTGTGGGTGCCTGGACGGGAATGACACTTCTTCTCCCCAGGAAGGAAAGGGCAGAGCCCCAGTGTTTCAAAGGCTGATTAGTGGTGCCTCAAGGAGGCCAAGGCCAGCCAGACCTGTTTGTCTTGGCAGCTTTTGTCTTGGAGCAATCCTTGGCTAGATGCAATTTGGGAGGCCAAATCCCAGTTTTGTCCGTGGACATCTGGCCCAGAAGGACAGTTCTTTTCCATTGGCAGCAAAGTGAGGAGGCCCAGTGTTTCAAAGGCAGATGAGAGCTGGCCCTCAGGAAGCCAAGGGAAGCTGGACATTCCTGGCAGCTTTTGTCGGGGAGCTATTCCTTGGAGATATGGAATTTCAGAGGTGGATTCCCAATTTTGGCCATGGATGGCTGGACTTGAAAGATGGTTTTTTCCATGGGAAGAGAAGCACAGCCCCTGCGTGTTTTGAAGGCAGATGCGAGGTGGCCCCTAAGAGGCCAAGGCCAGCCTGAGCTGTCTGTCCTGGCAGGTTTCACATGGGAACAATCCTCGGACAGAATCCAATTTGGAGGTAGAATCCTAATTTCAGCCATGGGTCCCTGGAGGAGAAGGACAGTGCTTTCGCACAGAAAGGAAAGCAAGGAACTCCAGCGTTTCAGGGCCAGAGGAGAAGCACCCCTCAACATGCCAAGCTCAGCTGGACCAGGCAGGTGGCCCCCAGGAGGCCAAGCCAACCACACCTGTTCCACGCTCTTTGCAGCCTTGGGGCCCTGCAGCATCACCATTTTGTTCCCCTGAGGCCCAGCAATAGCACAGTGGTCTCCTTGGCTCTACAGCGGCACAAAGGCCCCTTGCTTCCACGAGGCCTGGCTGTGTCACAATGGTTTCCTTGGTTCCATGGGGCTGCAGAATAACACAATGGCCCACTGGTTCCATGAGGTCACAGAGGGTCACAAGGGTCTCCATGATTCCGTAAGGTGCTGCAGGGTCACAATGGCTCCTTGGTTCTATTGGGCTCCCCAGGATCACAATGGCCCCTTGGTTCCACAAGGCCTGGCTGTGGCACACTGGCCCTTTGCTTCCGTGAGACCTTGCAGTGTCACAATGGCCCCTTGCTTCTGTGAGGCCTGGCTGTGTCACAATGGCCCCTGGCTCCCATGAGGCCCTGTGATGTCACAATGGTCTCACTGGTTCCACGAGGCCCTGCAGTTCCACAATGGCCCTTCAGTGTCACAAGGCCTTGAAGTGTCATAATAGTCTCAGCGGGTTGCCCAGCTGCTTCACAATGGCCTCCTTGGTTCCATGATGCCCCGTAGCGTAACAACGGTATCCTTGCTTCCACACAGTCAGAATGGCCCCGTGGCCTCCTGGAGCCCCACAGTGTCACTACGATCCCCTTGATTCCACGAGGCCCTGCCGTGCTACAATGACCCCTTGCTTATACAAGGCCCTGCTGTGTCACAATGGCCCCTTGCTTCTGAAGTGTGCAAGAGCCTAATACTAAGAGAAAGGCGCCAAAAAACGCTTCGCCATTATCACTGCTCAACACCTGAAAGGCTTCAAAAGTGCTTCGTCATGATGGCTGCTTATCATAATCACTTTTGAACGCCTGGAAACTACGTGCCGTACGGGCCGTGCATAGCCCGCCTTGAGGCCCATAAAAAGGAAGGCAAAACTGGTGCAAAATGTGGAGGCAAAAGCAAAAGGTAGAATCCCCGCCCTTTGCCTTTCCCCCCACCACCACCATCGCCTGCCGTGAGGCACCCTGAGGCCTCCGGGAGCTGACGCCGCCCGCCTGGGGAGCACCCCCCAATCCTTCACCCCTGGACTGAAATCCCGAGGGAGTTGTGCAACCCCTAGCCCTGCTCCTTCGTCCCAGGCGGAGCCAGGTTCAGCTGCAAGCATCGAGCCTGCATCTCGGAGGATGGGCCGCCGCTTTCCAGCCAAACTGCTCTAGACTTCAGAAGAGGCAGATAAGAGGCTTCAAACAGCAGGGGAAAAAAGGCAAAAACTTCTCCACTTCCCCCACCCTGTCTCAGCAGCAACAAAGGTAGCACAGTGTGGTGGTGACTTATCCAGTGCTTGTTAGAGTAACCTTGTCTTTTCTAACTTTTCTCTACTTTTCTCCTTCTTTCTCTTTGCCTCTCTTACCATTAGATAAAGAGATACCCATTTGTTTGGCACCAACATTTAATCTCGTTTGGTTTTAATCTGGTCTTTGGGAATATTTTGAACCTTCAAAGTTCTTTCCTTTTTATACTCAGAGATTTCCTTTTCTTTGCCCTTCTGGGTGTAAATCAGATAGTAACAAAGTGTCATAATGCTCTCCACGGTTCCGTGAGGCGCCACAATGTCACAATGGACTTTTGGTTCCATGAACTTTGGTACTGTCAGCAACAGTCTCCTTGGCTCCGCAGTGTCACAATGGACCCTTGGCTCCGTGAGGTTCAGTAGCGTAACACGGACGCCTTGATTGCATGAGGTTGTGCAGTGTCACAATGATCTCCTTGGTTCTGCGGCCCTGCTGTGTAACAATGGGCCCCTTCCTTTGCTGATGGCTCTGCGTCCTGCCTGCCTCTGCCTTGGCACACAAAGCCTTGGGCTGCTCCAGACTCCTTCTGGGGGACACGTTGCACCACTGCACTGCCCTGGGAGAGAAATTCCTTTCTCCTTGTGTCCAGCCTGGACCTGCCCAGCTGCCCTTGGCATTAATTCTTTCTTTTGCCAGCTGGTCTCTACTAGGTAGAAAGGATCCACCATGTCTGAAACCACCCTTCAAGCCCACCCAGGACTCTCCTCCACTGTCCTCAGTCTCCACTCCACTGAGCACAGAGCTCCTTTGTCCCTCTGTAGTGATCATGTGCTCGAGGCCACGGGCACCTGGACAAGAAGGACGGTTCTTTTCTACAGGAAGGAAACCACAGAACCCCAGTGTTTTGAAGGCAGATGAGAGGCAGCCACCAGAGGCCAAGGCAAGGCAGACGTGTCTGTCCTTGCAGCTTCTGTCTGAAAGCAACCCTTGGACATACGGGGAGTTTTGGAGGTGGAATTCCATTTCAGCTGTGGGTGCCTGGACGGGAATGACACTTCTTCTCCCCAGGAAGGAAAGGGCAGAGCCCCAGTGTTTCAAAGGCTGATTAGTGGTGCCTCAAGGAGGCCAAGGCCAGCCAGACCTGTTTGTCTTGGCAGCTTTTGTCTTGGAGCAATCCTTGGCTAGATGCAATTTGGGAGGCCAAATCCCAGTTTTGTCCGTGGACATCTGGCCCAGAAGGACAGTTCTTTTCCATTGGCAGCAAAGTGAGGAGGCCCAGTGTTTCAAAGGCAGATGAGAGCTGGCCCTCAGGAAGCCAAGGGAAGCTGGACATTCCTGGCAGCTTTTGTCGGGGAGCTATTCCTTGGAGATATGGAATTTCAGAGGTGGATTCCCAATTTTGGCCATGGATGGCTGGACTTGAAAGATGGTTTTTTCCATGGGAAGAGAAGCACAGCCCCCGCGTGTTTTGAAGGCAGATGCGAGGTGGCCCCTAAGAGGCCAAGGCCAGCCTGAGCTGTCTGTCCTGGCAGGTTTCACATGGGAACAATCCTCGGACAGAATCCAATTTGGAGGTAGAATCCTAATTTCAGCCATGGGTCCCTGGAGGAGAAGGACAGTGCTTTCGCACAGAAAGGAAAGCAAGGAACTCCAGCGTTTCAGGGCCAGAGGAGAAGCACCCCTCAACATGCCAAGCTCAGCTGGACCAGGCAGGTGGCCCCCAGGAGGCCAAGCCAACCACACCTGTTCCACGCTCTTTGCAGCCTTGGGGCCCTGCAGCATCACCATTTTGTTCCCCTGAGGCCCAGCAATAGCACAGTGGTCTCCTTGGCTCTACAGCGGCACAAAGGCCCCTTGCTTCCACGAGGCCTGGCTGTGTCACAATGGTTTCCTTGGTTCCATGGGGCTGCAGAATAACACAATGGCCCACTGGTTCCATGAGGTCACAGAGGGTCACAAGGGTCTCCATGATTCCGTAAGGTGCTGCAGGGTCACAATGGCTCCTTGGTTCTATTGGGCTCCCCAGGATCACAATGGCCCCTTGGTTCCACAAGGCCTGGCTGTGGCACACTGGCCCTTTGCTTCCGTGAGACCTTGCAGTGTCACAATGGCCCCTTGCTTCTGTCAGGCCTGGCTGTGTCACAATGGCCCCTGGCTCCCATGAGGCCCTGTGATGTCACAATGGTCTCACTGGTTCCACGAGGCCCTGCAGTTCCACAATGGCCCTTCAGTGTCACAAGGCCTTGAAGTGTCATAATAGTCTCAGCGGGTTGCCCAGCTGCTTCACAATGGCCTCCTTGGTTCCATGATGCCCCGTAGCGTAACAACGGTATCCTTGCTTCCACACAGTCAGAATGGCCCCGTGGCCTCCTGGAGCCCCACAGTGTCACTACGATCCCCTTGATTCCACGAGGCCCTGCCGTGCTACAATGACCCCTTGCTTATACAAGGCCCTGCTGTGTCACAATGGCCCCTTGCTTCTGAAGTGTGCAAGAGCCTAATACTAAGAGAAAGGCGCCAAAAAACGCTTCGCCATTATCACTGCTCAACACCTGAAAGGCTTCAAAAGTGCTTCGTCATGATGGCTGCTTATCATAATCACTTTTGAACGCCTGGAAACTACGTGCCGTACGGGCCGTGCATAGCCCGCCTTGAGGCCCATAAAAAGGAAGGCAAAACTGGTGCAAAATGTGGAGGCAAAAGCAAAAGGTAGAATCCCCGCCCTTTGCCTTTCCCCCCACCACCACCATCGCCTGCCGTGAGGCACCCTGAGGCCTCCGGGAGCTGACGCCGCCCGCCTGGGGAGCACCCCCCAATCCTTCACCCCTGGACTGAAATCCCGAGGGAGTTGTGCAACCCCTAGCCCTGCTCCTTCGTCCCAGGCGGAGCCAGGTTCAGCTGCAAGCATCGAGCCTGCATCTCGGAGGATGGGCCGCCGCTTTCCAGCCAAACTGCTCTAGACTTCAGAAGAGGCAGATAAGAGGCTTCAAACAGCAGGGGAAAAAAGGCAAAAACTTCTCCACTTCCCCCACCCTGTCTCAGCAGCAACAAAGGTAGCACAGTGTGGTGGTGACTTATCCAGTGCTTGTTAGAGTAACCTTGTCTTTTCTAACTTTTCTCTACTTTTCTCCTTCTTTCTCTTTGCCTCTCTTACCATTAGATAAAGAGATACCCATTTGTTTGGCACCAACATTTAATCTCGTTTGGTTTTAATCTGGTCTTTGGGAATATTTTGAACCTTCAAAGTTCTTTCCTTTTTATACTCAGAGATTTCCTTTTCTTTGCCCTTCTGGGTGTAAATCAGATAGTAACAAAGTGTCATAATGCTCTCCACGGTTCCGTGAGGCGCCACAATGTCACAATGGACTTTTGGTTCCATGAACTTTGGTACTGTCAGCAACAGTCTCCTTGGCTCCGCAGTGTCACAATGGACCCTTGGCTCCGTGAGGTTCAGTAGCGTAACACGGACGCCTTGATTGCATGAGGTTGTGCAGTGTCACAATGATCTCCTTGGTTCTGCGGCCCTGCTGTGTAACAATGGGCCCCTTCCTTTGCTGATGGCTCTGCGTCCTGCCTGCCTCTGCCTTGGCACACAAAGCCTTGGGCTGCTCCAGACTCCTTCTGGGGGACACGTTGCACCACTGCACTGCCCTGGGAGAGAAATTCCTTTCTCCTTGTGTCCAGCCTGGACCTGCCCAGCTGCCCTTGGCATTAATTCTTTCTTTTGCCAGCTGGTCTCTACTAGGTAGAAAGGATCCACCATGTCTGAAACCACCCTTCAAGCCCACCCAGGACTCTCCTCCACTGTCCTCAGTCTCCACTCCACTGAGCACAGAGCTCCTTTGTCCCTCTGTAGTGATCATGTGCTCGAGGCCACAGGCACCTGGACAAGAAGGTCGGTTCTTTTCTACAGGAAGGAAACCACAGAACCCCAGTGTTTTGAAGGCAGATGAGAGGCAGCCACCAGAGGCCAAGGCAAGGCAGACGTGTCTGTCCTTGCAGCTTCTGTCTGAAAGCAACCCTTGGACATACGGGGAGTTTTGGAGGTGGAATTCCATTTCAGCTGTGGGTGCCTGGACGGGAATGACACTTCTTCTCCCCAGGAAGGAAAGGGCAGAGCCCCAGTGTTTCAAAGGCTGATTAGTGGTGCCTCAAGGAGGCCAAGGCCAGCCAGACCTGTTTGTCTTGGCAGCTTTTGTCTTGGAGCAATCCTTGGCTAGATGCAATTTGGGAGGCCAAATCCCAGTTTTGTCCGTGGACATCTGGCCCAGAAGGACAGTTCTTTTCCATTGGCAGCAAAGTGAGGAGGCCCAGTGTTTCAAAGGCAGATGAGAGCTGGCCCTCAGGAAGCCAAGGGAAGCTGGACATTCCTGGCAGCTTTTGTCGGGGAGCTATTCCTTGGAGATATGGAATTTCAGAGGTGGATTCCCAATTTTGGCCATGGATGGCTGGACTTGAAAGATGGTTTTTTCCATGGGAAGAGAAGCACAGCCCCCGCGTGTTTTGAAGGCAGATGCGAGGTGGCCCCTAAGAGGCCAAGGCCAGCCTGAGCTGTCTGTCCTGGCAGGTTTCACATGGGAACAATCCTCGGACAGAATCCAATTTGGAGGTAGAATCCTAATTTCAGCCATGGGTCCCTGGAGGAGAAGGACAGTGCTTTCGCACAGAAAGGAAAGCAAGGAACTCCAGCGTTTCAGGGCCAGAGGAGAAGCACCCCTCAACATGCCAAGCTCAGCTGGACCAGGCAGGTGGCCCCCAGGAGGCCAAGCCAACCACACCTGTTCCACGCTCTTTGCAGCCTTGGGGCCCTGCAGCATCACCATTTTGTTCCCCTGAGGCCCAGCAATAGCACAGTGGTCTCCTTGGCTCTACAGCGGCACAAAGGCCCCTTGCTTCCACGAGGCCTGGCTGTGTCACAATGGTTTCCTTGGTTCCATGGGGCTGCAGAATAACACAATGGCCCACTGGTTCCATGAGGTCACAGAGGGTCACAAGGGTCTCCATGATTCCGTAAGGTGCTGCAGGGTCACAATGGCTCCTTGGTTCTATTGGGCTCCCCAGGATCACAATGGCCCCTTGGTTCCACAAGGCCTGGCTGTGGCACACTGGCCCTTTGCTTCCGTGAGACCTTGCAGTGTCACAATGGCCCCTTGCTTCTGTCAGGCCTGGCTGTGTCACAATGGCCCCTGGCTCCCATGAGGCCCTGTGATGTCACAATGGTCTCACTGGTTCCACGAGGCCCTGCAGTTCCACAATGGCCCTTCAGTGTCACAAGGCCTTGAAGTGTCATAATAGTCTCAGCGGGTTGCCCAGCTGCTTCACAATGGCCTCCTTGGTTCCATGATGCCCCGTAGCGTAACAACGGTATCCTTGCTTCCACACAGTCAGAATGGCCCCGTGGCCTCCTGGAGCCCCACAGTGTCACTACGATCCCCTTGATTCCACGAGGCCCTGCCGTGCTACAATGACCCCTTGCTTATACAAGGCCCTGCTGTGTCACAATGGCCCCTTGCTTCTGAAGTGTGCAAGAGCCTAATACTAAGAGAAAGGCGCCAAAAAACGCTTCGCCATTATCACTGCTCAACACCTGAAAGGCTTCAAAAGTGCTTCGTCATGATGGCTGCTTATCATAATCACTTTTGAACGCCTGGAAACTACGTGCCGTACGGGCCGTGCATAGCCCGCCTTGAGGCCCATAAAAAGGAAGGCAAAACTGGTGCAAAATGTGGAGGCAAAAGCAAAAGGTAGAATCCCCGCCCTTTGCCTTTCCCCCCACCACCACCATCGCCTGCCGTGAGGCACCCTGAGGCCTCCGGGAGCCGACGCCGCCCGCCTGGGGAGCACCCCCCAATCCTTCACCCCTGGACTGAAATCCCGAGGGAGTTGTGCAACCCCTAGCCCTGCTCCTTCGTCCCAGGCGGAGCCAGGTTCAGCTGCAAGCATCGAGCCTGCATCTCGGAGGATGGGCCGCCGCTTTCCAGCCAAACTGCTCTAGACTTCAGAAGAGGCAGATAAGAGGCTTCAAACAGCAGGGGAAAAAAGGCAAAAACTTCTCCACTTCCCCCACCCTGTCTCAGCAGCAACAAAGGTAGCACAGTGTGGTGGTGACTTATCCAGTGCTTGTTAGAGTAACCTTGTCTTTTCTAACTTTTCTCTACTTTTCTCCTTCTTTCTCTTTGCCTCTCTTACCATTAGATAAAGAGATACCCATTTGTTTGGCACCAACATTTAATCTCGTTTGGTTTTAATCTGGTCTTTGGGAATATTTTGAACCTTCAAAGTTCTTTCCTTTTTATACTCAGAGATTTCCTTTTCTTTGCCCTTCTGGGTGTAAATCAGATAGTAACAAAGTGTCATAATGCTCTCCACGGTTCCGTGAGGCGCCACAATGTCACAATGGACTTTTGGTTCCATGAACTTTGGTACTGTCAGCAACAGTCTCCTTGGCTCCGCAGTGTCACAATGGACCCTTGGCTCCGTGAGGTTCAGTAGCGTAACACGGACGCCTTGATTGCATGAGGTTGTGCAGTGTCACAATGATCTCCTTGGTTCTGCGGCCCTGCTGTGTAACAATGGGCCCCTTCCTTTGCTGATGGCTCTGCGTCCTGCCTGCCTCTGCCTTGGCACACAAAGCCTTGGGCTGCTCCAGACTCCTTCTGGGGGACACGTTGCACCACTGCACTGCCCTGGGAGAGAAATTCCTTTCTCCTTGTGTCCAGCCTGGACCTGCCCAGCTGCCCTTGGCATTAATTCTTTCTTTTGCCAGCTGGTCTCTACTAGCTAGAAAGGATCCACCATGTCTGAAACCACCCTTCAAGCCCACCCAGGACTCTCCTCCACTGTCCTCAGTCTCCACTCCACTGAGCACAGAGCTCCTTTGTCCCTCTGTAGTGATCATGTGCTCGAGGCCACAGGCACCTGGACAAGAAGGTCGGTTCTTTTCTACAGGAAGGAAACCACAGAACCCCAGTGTTTTGAAGGCAGATGAGAGGCAGCCACCAGAGGCCAAGGCAAGGCAGACGTGTCTGTCCTTGCAGCTTCTGTCTGAAAGCAACCCTTGGACATACGGGGAGTTTTGGAGGTGGAATTCCATTTCAGCTGTGGGTGCCTGGACGGGAATGACACTTCTTCTCCCCAGGAAGGAAAGGGCAGAGCCCCAGTGTTTCAAAGGCTGATTAGTGGTGCCTCAAGGAGGCCAAGGCCAGCCAGACCTGTTTGTCTTGGCAGCTTTTGTCTTGGAGCAATCCTTGGCTAGATGCAATTTGGGAGGCCAAATCCCAGTTTTGTCCGTGGACATCTGGCCCAGAAGGACAGTTCTTTTCCATTGGCAGCAAAGTGAGGAGGCCCAGTGTTTCAAAGGCAGATGAGAGCTGGCCCTCAGGAAGCCAAGGGAAGCTGGACATTCCTGGCAGCTTTTGTCGGGGAGCTATTCCTTGGAGATATGGAATTTCAGAGGTGGATTCCCAATTTTGGCCATGGATGGCTGGACTTGAAAGATGGTTTTTTCCATGGGAAGAGAAGCACAGCCCCTGCGTGTTTTGAAGGCAGATGCGAGGTGGCCCCTAAGAGGCCAAGGCCAGCCTGAGCTGTCTGTCCTGGCAGGTTTCACATGGGAACAATCCTCGGACAGAATCCAATTTGGAGGTAGAATCCTAATTTCAGCCATGGGTCCCTGGAGGAGAAGGACAGTGCTTTCGCACAGAAAGGAAAGCAAGGAACTCCAGCGTTTCAGGGCCAGAGGAGAAGCACCCCTCAACATGCCAAGCTCAGCTGGACCAGGCAGGTGGCCCCCAGGAGGCCAAGCCAACCACACCTGTTCCACGCTCTTTGCAGCCTTGGGGCCCTGCAGCATCACCATTTTGTTCCCCTGAGGCCCAGCAATAGCACAGTGGTCTCCTTGGCTCTACAGCGGCACAAAGGCCCCTTGCTTCCACGAGGCCTGGCTGTGTCACAATGGTTTCCTTGGTTCCATGGGGCTGCAGAATAACACAATGGCCCACTGGTTCCATGAGGTCACAGAGGGTCACAAGGGTCTCCATGATTCCGTAAGGTGCTGCAGGGTCACAATGGCTCCTTGGTTCTATTGGGCTCCCCAGGATCACAATGGCCCCTTGGTTCCACAAGGCCTGGCTGTGGCACACTGGCCCTTTGCTTCCGTGAGACCTTGCAGTGTCACAATGGCCCCTTGCTTCTGTGAGGCCTGGCTGTGTCACAATGGCCCCTGGCTCCCATGAGGCCCTGTGATGTCACAATGGTCTCACTGGTTCCACGAGGCCCTGCAGTTCCACAATGGCCCTTCAGTGTCACAAGGCCTTGAAGTGTCATAATAGTCTCAGCGGGTTGCCCAGCTGCTTCACAATGGCCTCCTTGGTTCCATGATGCCCCGTAGCGTAACAACGGTATCCTTGCTTCCACACAGTCAGAATGGCCCCGTGGCCTCCTGGAGCCCCACAGTGTCACTACGATCCCCTTGATTCCACGAGGCCCTGCCGTGCTACAATGACCCCTTGCTTATACAAGGCCCTGCTGTGTCACAATGGCCCCTTGCTTCTGAAGTGTGCAAGAGCCTAATACTAAGAGAAAGGCGCCAAAAAACGCTTCGCCATTATCACTGCTCAACACCTGAAAGGCTTCAAAAGTGCTTCGTCATGATGGCTGCTTATCATAATCACTTTTGAACGCCTGGAAACTACGTGCCGTACGGGCCGTGCATAGCCCGCCTTGAGGCCCATAAAAAGGAAGGCAAAACTGGTGCAAAATGTGGAGGCAAAAGCAAAAGGTAGAATCCCCGCCCTTTGCCTTTCCCCCCACCACCACCATCGCCTGCCGTGAGGCACCCTGAGGCCTCCGGGAGCTGACGCCGCCCGCCTGGGGAGCACCCCCCAATCCTTCACCCCTGGACTGAAATCCCGAGGGAGTTGTGCAACCCCTAGCCCTGCTCCTTCGTCCCAGGCGGAGCCAGGTTCAGCTGCAAGCATCGAGCCTGCATCTCGGAGGATGGGCCGCCGCTTTCCAGCCAAACTGCTCTAGACTTCAGAAGAGGCAGATAAGAGGCTTCAAACAGCAGGGGAAAAAAGGCAAAAACTTCTCCACTTCCCCCACCCTGTCTCAGCAGCAACAAAGGTAGCACAGTGTGGTGGTGACTTATCCAGTGCTTGTTAGAGTAACCTTGTCTTTTCTAACTTTTCTCTACTTTTCTCCTTCTTTCTCTTTGCCTCTCTTACCATTAGATAAAGAGATACCCATTTGTTTGGCACCAACATTTAATCTCGTTTGGTTTTAATCTGGTCTTTGGGAATATTTTGAACCTTCAAAGTTCTTTCCTTTTTATACTCAGAGATTTCCTTTTCTTTGCCCTTCTGGGTGTAAATCAGATAGTAACAAAGTGTCATAATGCTCTCCACGGTTCCGTGAGGCGCCACAATGTCACAATGGACTTTTGGTTCCATGAACTTTGGTACTGTCAGCAACAGTCTCCTTGGCTCCGCAGTGTCACAATGGACCCTTGGCTCCGTGAGGTTCAGTAGCGTAACACGGACGCCTTGATTGCATGAGGTTGTGCAGTGTCACAATGATCTCCTTGGTTCTGCGGCCCTGCTGTGTAACAATGGGCCCCTTCCTTTGCTGATGGCTCTGCGTCCTGCCTGCCTCTGCCTTGGCACACAAAGCCTTGGGCTGCTCCAGACTCCTTCTGGGGGACACGTTGCACCACTGCACTGCCCTGGGAGAGAAATTCCTTTCTCCTTGTGTCCAGCCTGGACCTGCCCAGCTGCCCTTGGCATTAATTCTTTCTTTTGCCAGCTGGTCTCTACTAGCTAGAAAGGATCCACCATGTCTGAAACCACCCTTCAAGCCCACCCAGGACTCTCCTCCACTGTCCTCAGTCTCCACTCCACTGAGCACAGAGCTCCTTTGTCCCTCTGTAGTGATCATGTGCTCGAGGCCACAGGCACCTGGACAAGAAGGTCGGTTCTTTTCTACAGGAAGGAAACCACAGAACCCCAGTGTTTTGAAGGCAGATGAGAGGCAGCCACCAGAGGCCAAGGCAAGGCAGACGTGTCTGTCCTTGCAGCTTCTGTCTGAAAGCAACCCTTGGACATACGGGGAGTTTTGGAGGTGGAATTCCATTTCAGCTGTGGGTGCCTGGACGGGAATGACACTTCTTCTCCCCAGGAAGGAAAGGGCAGAGCCCCAGTGTTTCAAAGGCTGATTAGTGGTGCCTCAAGGAGGCCAAGGCCAGCCAGACCTGTTTGTCTTGGCAGCTTTTGTCTTGGAGCAATCCTTGGCTAGATGCAATTTGGGAGGCCAAATCCCAGTTTTGTCCGTGGACATCTGGCCCAGAAGGACAGTTCTTTTCCATTGGCAGCAAAGTGAGGAGGCCCAGTGTTTCAAAGGCAGATGAGAGCTGGCCCTCAGGAAGCCAAGGGAAGCTGGACATTCCTGGCAGCTTTTGTCGGGGAGCTATTCCTTGGAGATATGGAATTTCAGAGGTGGATTCCCAATTTTGGCCATGGATGGCTGGACTTGAAAGATGGTTTTTTCCATGGGAAGAGAAGCACAGCCCCCGCGTGTTTTGAAGGCAGATGCGAGGTGGCCCCTAAGAGGCCAAGGCCAGCCTGAGCTGTCTGTCCTGGCAGGTTTCACATGGGAACAATCCTCGGACAGAATCCAATTTGGAGGTAGAATCCTAATTTCAGCCATGGGTCCCTGGAGGAGAAGGACAGTGCTTTCGCACAGAAAGGAAAGCAAGGAACTCCAGCGTTTCAGGGCCAGAGGAGAAGCACCCCTCAACATGCCAAGCTCAGCTGGACCAGGCAGGTGGCCCCCAGGAGGCCAAGCCAACCACACCTGTTCCACGCTCTTTGCAGCCTTGGGGCCCTGCAGCATCACCATTTTGTTCCCCTGAGGCCCAGCAATAGCACAGTGGTCTCCTTGGCTCTACAGCGGCACAAAGGCCCCTTGCTTCCACGAGGCCTGGCTGTGTCACAATGGTTTCCTTGGTTCCATGGGGCTGCAGAATAACACAATGGCCCACTGGTTCCATGAGGTCACAGAGGGTCACAAGGGTCTCCATGATTCCGTAAGGTGCTGCAGGGTCACAATGGCTCCTTGGTTCTATTGGGCTCCCCAGGATCACAATGGCCCCTTGGTTCCACAAGGCCTGGCTGTGGCACACTGGCCCTTTGCTTCCGTGAGACCTTGCAGTGTCACAATGGCCCCTTGCTTCTGTCAGGCCTGGCTGTGTCACAATGGCCCCTGGCTCCCATGAGGCCCTGTGATGTCACAATGGTCTCACTGGTTCCACGAGGCCCTGCAGTTCCACAATGGCCCTTCAGTGTCACAAGGCCTTGAAGTGTCATAATAGTCTCAGCGGGTTGCCCAGCTGCTTCACAATGGCCTCCTTGGTTCCATGATGCCCCGTAGCGTAACAACGGTATCCTTGCTTCCACACAGTCAGAATGGCCCCGTGGCCTCCTGGAGCCCCACAGTGTCACTACGATCCCCTTGATTCCACGAGGCCCTGCCGTGCTACAATGACCCCTTGCTTATACAAGGCCCTGCTGTGTCACAATGGCCCCTTGCTTCTGAAGTGTGCAAGAGCCTAATACTAAGAGAAAGGCGCCAAAAAACGCTTCGCCATTATCACTGCTCAACACCTGAAAGGCTTCAAAAGTGCTTCGTCATGATGGCTGCTTATCATAATCACTTTTGAACGCCTGGAAACTACGTGCCGTACGGGCCGTGCATAGCCCGCCTTGAGGCCCATAAAAAGGAAGGCAAAACTGGTGCAAAATGTGGAGGCAAAAGCAAAAGGTAGAATCCCCGCCCTTTGCCTTTCCCCCCACCACCACCATCGCCTGCCGTGAGGCACCCTGAGGCCTCCGGGAGCCGACGCCGCCCGCCTGGGGAGCACCCCCCAATCCTTCACCCCTGGACTGAAATCCCGAGGGAGTTGTGCAACCCCTAGCCCTGCTCCTTCGTCCCAGGCGGAGCCAGGTTCAGCTGCAAGCATCGAGCCTGCATCTCGGAGGATGGGCCGCCGCTTTCCAGCCAAACTGCTCTAGACTTCAGAAGAGGCAGATAAGAGGCTTCAAACAGCAGGGGAAAAAAGGCAAAAACTTCTCCACTTCCCCCACCCTGTCTCAGCAGCAACAAAGGTAGCACAGTGTGGTGGTGACTTATCCAGTGCTTGTTAGAGTAACCTTGTCTTTTCTAACTTTTCTCTACTTTTCTCCTTCTTTCTCTTTGCCTCTCTTACCATTAGATAAAGAGATACCCATTTGTTTGGCACCAACATTTAATCTCGTTTGGTTTTAATCTGGTCTTTGGGAATATTTTGAACCTTCAAAGTTCTTTCCTTTTTATACTCAGAGATTTCCTTTTCTTTGCCCTTCTGGGTGTAAATCAGATAGTAACAAAGTGTCATAATGCTCTCCACGGTTCTGTGAGGCGCCACAATGTCACAATGGACTTTTGGTTCCATGAACTTTGGTACTGTCAGCAACAGTCTCCTTGGCTCCGCAGTGTCACAATGGACCCTTGGCTCCGTGAGGTTCAGTAGCGTAACACGGACGCCTTGATTGCATGAGGTTGTGCAGTGTCACAATGATCTCCTTGGTTCTGCGGCCCTGCTGTGTAACAATGGGCCCCTTCCTTTGCTGATGGCTCTGCGTCCTGCCTGCCTCTGCCTTGGCACACAAAGCCTTGGGCTGCTCCAGACTCCTTCTGGGGGACACGTTGCACCACTGCACTGCCCTGGGAGAGAAATTCCTTTCTCCTTGTGTCCAGCCTGGACCTGCCCAGCTGCCCTTGGCATTAATTCTTTCTTTTGCCAGCTGGTCTCTACTAGCTAGAAAGGATCCACCATGTCTGAAACCACCCTTCAAGCCCACCCAGGACTCTCCTCCACTGTCCTCAGTCTCCACTCCACTGAGCACAGAGCTCCTTTGTCCCTCTGTAGTGATCATGTGCTCGAGGCCACAGGCACCTGGACAAGAAGGTCGGTTCTTTTCTACAGGAAGGAAACCACAGAACCCCAGTGTTTTGAAGGCAGATGAGAGGCAGCCACCAGAGGCCAAGGCAAGGCAGACGTGTCTGTCCTTGCAGCTTCTGTCTGAAAGCAACCCTTGGACATACGGGGAGTTTTGGAGGTGGAATTCCATTTCAGCTGTGGGTGCCTGGACGGGAATGACACTTCTTCTCCCCAGGAAGGAAAGGGCAGAGCCCCAGTGTTTCAAAGGCTGATTAGTGGTGCCTCAAGGAGGCCAAGGCCAGCCAGACCTGTTTGTCTTGGCAGCTTTTGTCTTGGAGCAATCCTTGGCTAGATGCAATTTGGGAGGCCAAATCCCAGTTTTGTCCGTGGACATCTGGCCCAGAAGGACAGTTCTTTTCCATTGGCAGCAAAGTGAGGAGGCCCAGTGTTTCAAAGGCAGATGAGAGCTGGCCCTCAGGAAGCCAAGGGAAGCTGGACATTCCTGGCAGCTTTTGTCGGGGAGCTATTCCTTGGAGATATGGAATTTCAGAGGTGGATTCCCAATTTTGGCCATGGATGGCTGGACTTGAAAGATGGTTTTTTCCATGGGAAGAGAAGCACAGCCCCTGCGTGTTTTGAAGGCAGATGCGAGGTGGCCCCTAAGAGGCCAAGGCCAGCCTGAGCTGTCTGTCCTGGCAGGTTTCACATGGGAACAATCCTCGGACAGAATCCAATTTGGAGGTAGAATCCTAATTTCAGCCATGGGTCCCTGGAGGAGAAGGACAGTGCTTTCGCACAGAAAGGAAAGCAAGGAACTCCAGCGTTTCAGGGCCAGAGGAGAAGCACCCCTCAACATGCCAAGCTCAGCTGGACCAGGCAGGTGGCCCCCAGGAGGCCAAGCCAACCACACCTGTTCCACGCTCTTTGCAGCCTTGGGGCCCTGCAGCATCACCATTTTGTTCCCCTGAGGCCCAGCAATAGCACAGTGGTCTCCTTGGCTCTACAGCGGCACAAAGGCCCCTTGCTTCCACGAGGCCTGGCTGTGTCACAATGGTTTCCTTGGTTCCATGGGGCTGCAGAATAACACAATGGCCCACTGGTTCCATGAGGTCACAGAGGGTCACAAGGGTCTCCATGATTCCGTAAGGTGCTGCAGGGTCACAATGGCTCCTTGGTTCTATTGGGCTCCCCAGGATCACAATGGCCCCTTGGTTCCACAAGGCCTGGCTGTGGCACACTGGCCCTTTGCTTCCGTGAGACCTTGCAGTGTCACAATGGCCCCTTGCTTCTGTCAGGCCTGGCTGTGTCACAATGGCCCCTGGCTCCCATGAGGCCCTGTGATGTCACAATGGTCTCACTGGTTCCACGAGGCCCTGCAGTTCCACAATGGCCCTTCAGTGTCACAAGGCCTTGAAGTGTCATAATAGTCTCAGCGGGTTGCCCAGCTGCTTCACAATGGCCTCCTTGGTTCCATGATGCCCCGTAGCGTAACAACGGTATCCTTGCTTCCACACAGTCAGAATGGCCCCGTGGCCTCCTGGAGCCCCACAGTGTCACTACGATCCTCTTGATTCCACGAGGCCCTGCCGTGCTACAATGACCCCTTGCTTATACAAGGCCCTGCTGTGTCACAATGGCCCCTTGCTTCTGAAGTGTGCAAGAGCCTAATACTAAGAGAAAGGCGCCAAAAAACGCTTCGCCATTATCACTGCTCAACACCTGAAAGGCTTCAAAAGTGCTTCGTCATGATGGCTGCTTATCATAATCACTTTTGAACGCCTGGAAACTACGTGCCGTACGGGCCGTGCATAGCCCGCCTTGAGGCCCATAAAAAGGAAGGCAAAACTGGTGCAAAATGTGGAGGCAAAAGCAAAAGGTAGAATCCCCGCCCTTTGCCTTTCCCCCCACCACCACCATCGCCTGCCGTGAGGCACCCTGAGGCCTCCGGGAGCCGACGCCGCCCGCCTGGGGAGCACCCCCCAATCCTTCACCCCTGGACTGAAATCCCGAGGGAGTTGTGCAACCCCTAGCCCTGCTCCTTCGTCCCAGGCGGAGCCAGGTTCAGCTGCAAGCATCGAGCCTGCATCTCGGAGGATGGGCCGCCGCTTTCCAGCCAAACTGCTCTAGACTTCAGAAGAGGCAGATAAGAGGCTTCAAACAGCAGGGGAAAAAAGGCAAAAACTTCTCCACTTCCCCCACCCTGTCTCAGCAGCAACAAAGGTAGCACAGTGTGGTGGTGACTTATCCAGTGCTTGTTAGAGTAACCTTGTCTTTTCTAACTTTTCTCTACTTTTCTCCTTCTTTCTCTTTGCCTCTCTTACCATTAGATAAAGAGATACCCATTTGTTTGGCACCAACATTTAATCTCGTTTGGTTTTAATCTGGTCTTTGGGAATATTTTGAACCTTCAAAGTTCTTTCCTTTTTATACTCAGAGATTTCCTTTTCTTTGCCCTTCTGGGTGTAAATCAGATAGTAACAAAGTGTCATAATGCTCTCCACGGTTCTGTGAGGCGCCACAATGTCACAATGGACTTTTGGTTCCATGAACTTTGGTACTGTCAGCAACAGTCTCCTTGGCTCCGCAGTGTCACAATGGACCCTTGGCTCCGTGAGGTTCAGTAGCGTAACACGGACGCCTTGATTGCATGAGGTTGTGCAGTGTCACAATGATCTCCTTGGTTCTGCGGCCCTGCTGTGTAACAATGGGCCCCTTCCTTTGCTGATGGCTCTGCGTCCTGCCTGCCTCTGCCTTGGCACACAAAGCCTTGGGCTGCTCCAGACTCCTTCTGGGGGACACGTTGCACCACTGCACTGCCCTGGGAGAGAAATTCCTTTCTCCTTGTGTCCAGCCTGGACCTGCCCAGCTGCCCTTGGCATTAATTCTTTCTTTTGCCAGCTGGTCTCTACTAGCTAGAAAGGATCCACCATGTCTGAAACCACCCTTCAAGCCCACCCAGGACTCTCCTCCACTGTCCTCAGTCTCCACTCCACTGAGCACAGAGCTCCTTTGTCCCTCTGTAGTGATCATGTGCTCGAGGCCACAGGCACCTGGACAAGAAGGTCGGTTCTTTTCTACAGGAAGGAAACCACAGAACCCCAGTGTTTTGAAGGCAGATGAGAGGCAGCCACCAGAGGCCAAGGCAAGGCAGACGTGTCTGTCCTTGCAGCTTCTGTCTGAAAGCAACCCTTGGACATACGGGGAGTTTTGGAGGTGGAATTCCATTTCAGCTGTGGGTGCCTGGACGGGAATGACACTTCTTCTCCCCAGGAAGGAAAGGGCAGAGCCCCAGTGTTTCAAAGGCTGATTAGTGGTGCCTCAAGGAGGCCAAGGCCAGCCAGACCTGTTTGTCTTGGCAGCTTTTGTCTTGGAGCAATCCTTGGCTAGATGCAATTTGGGAGGCCAAATCCCAGTTTTGTCCGTGGACATCTGGCCCAGAAGGACAGTTCTTTTCCATTGGCAGCAAAGTGAGGAGGCCCAGTGTTTCAAAGGCAGATGAGAGCTGGCCCTCAGGAAGCCAAGGGAAGCTGGACATTCCTGGCAGCTTTTGTCGGGGAGCTATTCCTTGGAGATATGGAATTTCAGAGGTGGATTCCCAATTTTGGCCATGGATGGCTGGACTTGAAAGATGGTTTTTTCCATGGGAAGAGAAGCACAGCCCCTGCGTGTTTTGAAGGCAGATGCGAGGTGGCCCCTAAGAGGCCAAGGCCAGCCTGAGCTGTCTGTCCTGGCAGGTTTCACATGGGAACAATCCTCGGACAGAATCCAATTTGGAGGTAGAATCCTAATTTCAGCCATGGGTCCCTGGAGGAGAAGGACAGTGCTTTCGCACAGAAAGGAAAGCAAGGAACTCCAGCGTTTCAGGGCCAGAGGAGAAGCACCCCTCAACATGCCAAGCTCAGCTGGACCAGGCAGGTGGCCCCCAGGAGGCCAAGCCAACCACACCTGTTCCACGCTCTTTGCAGCCTTGGGGCCCTGCAGCATCACCATTTTGTTCCCCTGAGGCCCAGCAATAGCACAGTGGTCTCCTTGGCTCTACAGCGGCACAAAGGCCCCTTGCTTCCACGAGGCCTGGCTGTGTCACAATGGTTTCCTTGGTTCCATGGGGCTGCAGAATAACACAATGGCCCACTGGTTCCATGAGGTCACAGAGGGTCACAAGGGTCTCCATGATTCCGTAAGGTGCTGCAGGGTCACAATGGCTCCTTGGTTCTATTGGGCCCCCCAGGATCACAATGGCCCCTTGGTTCCACAAGGCCTGGCTGTGGCACACTGGCCCTTTGCTTCCGTGAGACCTTGCAGTGTCACAATGGCCCCTTGCTTCTGTGAGGCCTGGCTGTGTCACAATGGCCCCTGGCTCCCATGAGGCCCTGTGATGTCACAATGGTCTCACTGGTTCCACGAGGCCCTGCAGTTCCACAATGGCCCTTCAGTGTCACAAGGCCTTGAAGTGTCATAATAGTCTCAGCGGGTTGCCCAGCTGCTTCACAATGGCCTCCTTGGTTCCATGATGCCCCGTAGCGTAACAACGGTATCCTTGCTTCCACACAGTCAGAATGGCCCCGTGGCCTCCTGGAGCCCCACAGTGTCACTACGATCCCCTTGATTCCACGAGGCCCTGCCGTGCTACAATGACCCCTTGCTTATACAAGGCCCTGCTGTGTCACAATGGCCCCTTGCTTCTGAAGTGTGCAAGAGCCTAATACTAAGAGAAAGGCGCCAAAAAACGCTTCGCCATTATCACTGCTCAACACCTGAAAGGCTTCAAAAGTGCTTCGTCATGATGGCTGCTTATCATAATCACTTTTGAACGCCTGGAAACTACGTGCCGTACGGGCCGTGCATAGCCCGCCTTGAGGCCCATAAAAAGGAAGGCAAAACTGGTGCAAAATGTGGAGGCAAAAGCAAAAGGTAGAATCCCCGCCCTTTGCCTTTCCCCCCACCACCACCATCGCCTGCCGTGAGGCACCCTGAGGCCTCCGGGAGCTGACGCCGCCCGCCTGGGGAGCACCCCCCAATCCTTCACCCCTGGACTGAAATCCCGAGGGAGTTGTGCAACCCCTAGCCCTGCTCCTTCGTCCCAGGCGGAGCCAGGTTCAGCTGCAAGCATCGAGCCTGCATCTCGGAGGATGGGCCGCCGCTTTCCAGCCAAACTGCTCTAGACTTCAGAAGAGGCAGATAAGAGGCTTCAAACAGCAGGGGAAAAAAGGCAAAAACTTCTCCACTTCCCCCACCCTGTCTCAGCAGCAACAAAGGTAGCACAGTGTGGTGGTGACTTATCCAGTGCTTGTTAGAGTAACCTTGTCTTTTCTAACTTTTCTCTACTTTTCTCCTTCTTTCTCTTTGCCTCTCTTACCATTAGATAAAGAGATACCCATTTGTTTGGCACCAACATTTAATCTCGTTTGGTTTTAATCTGGTCTTTGGGAATATTTTGAACCTTCAAAGTTCTTTCCTTTTTATACTCAGAGATTTCCTTTTCTTTGCCCTTCTGGGTGTAAATCAGATAGTAACAAAGTGTCATAATGCTCTCCACGGTTCCGTGAGGCGCCACAATGTCACAATGGACTTTTGGTTCCATGAACTTTGGTACTGTCAGCAACAGTCTCCTTGGCTCCGCAGGGTCACAATGGACCCTTGGCTCCGTGAGGTTCAGTAGCGTAACACGGACGCCTTGATTGCATGAGGTTGTGCAGTGTCACAATGATCTCCTTGGTTCTGCGGCCCTGCTGTGTAACAATGGGCCCCTTCCTTTGCTGATGGCTCTGCGTCCTGCCTGCCTCTGCCTTGGCACACAAAGCCTTGGGCTGCTCCAGACTCCTTCTGGGGGACACGTTGCACCACTGCACTGCCCTGGGAGAGAAATTCCTTTCTCCTTGTGTCCAGCCTGGACCTGCCCAGCTGCCCTTGGCATTAATTCTTTCTTTTGCCAGCTGGTCTCTACTAGGTAGAAAGGATCCACCATGTCTGAAACCACCCTTCAAGCCCACCCAGGACTCTCCTCCACTGTCCTCAGTCTCCACTCCACTGAGCACAGAGCTCCTTTGTCCCTCTGTAGTGATCATGTGCTCGAGGCCACAGGCACCTGGACAAGAAGGTCGGTTCTTTTCTACAGGAAGGAAACCACAGAACCCCAGTGTTTTGAAGGCAGATGAGAGGCAGCCACCAGAGGCCAAGGCAAGGCAGACGTGTCTGTCCTTGCAGCTTCTGTCTGAAAGCAACCCTTGGACATACGGGGAGTTTTGGAGGTGGAATTCCATTTCAGCTGTGGGTGCCTGGACGGGAATGACACTTCTTCTCCCCAGGAAGGAAAGGGCAGAGCCCCAGTGTTTCAAAGGCTGATTAGTGGTGCCTCAAGGAGGCCAAGGCCAGCCAGACCTGTTTGTCTTGGCAGCTTTTGTCTTGGAGCAATCCTTGGCTAGATGCAATTTGGGAGGCCAAATCCCAGTTTTGTCCGTGGACATCTGGCCCAGAAGGACAGTTCTTTTCCATTGGCAGCAAAGTGAGGAGGCCCAGTGTTTCAAAGGCAGATGAGAGCTGGCCCTCAGGAAGCCAAGGGAAGCTGGACATTCCTGGCAGCTTTTGTCGGGGAG
The DNA here is from genome assembly GCF_965178545.1 of Coloeus monedula. Lineage (NCBI taxonomy): Eukaryota > Metazoa > Chordata > Aves > Passeriformes > Corvidae > Coloeus > Coloeus monedula. The sequence goes on from NW_028120520.1 coordinate 45,406, forward strand.
CTATTCCTTGGAGATATGGAATTTCAGAGGTGGATTCCCAATTTTGGCCATGGATGGCTGGACTTGAAAGATGGTTTTTTCCATGGGAAGAGAAGCACAGCCCCCGCGTGTTTTGAAGGCAGATGCGAGGTGGCCCCTAAGAGGCCAAGGCCAGCCTGAGCTGTCTGTCCTGGCAGGTTTCACATGGGAACAATCCTCGGACAGAATCCAATTTGGAGGTAGAATCCTAATTTCAGCCATGGGTCCCTGGAGGAGAAGGACAGTGCTTTCGCACAGAAAGGAAAGCAAGGAACTCCAGCGTTTCAGGGCCAGAGGAGAAGCACCCCTCAACATGCCAAGCTCAGCTGGACCAGGCAGGTGGCCCCCAGGAGGCCAAGCCAACCACACCTGTTCCACGCTCTTTGCAGCCTTGGGGCCCTGCAGCATCACCATTTTGTTCCCCTGAGGCCCAGCAATAGCACAGTGGTCTCCTTGGCTCTACAGCGGCACAAAGGCCCCTTGCTTCCACGAGGCCTGGCTGTGTCACAATGGTTTCCTTGGTTCCATGGGGCTGCAGAATAACACAATGGCCCACTGGTTCCATGAGGTCACAGAGGGTCACAAGGGTCTCCATGATTCCGTAAGGTGCTGCAGGGTCACAATGGCTCCTTGGTTCTATTGGGCTCCCCAGGATCACAATGGCCCCTTGGTTCCACAAGGCCTGGCTGTGGCACACTGGCCCTTTGCTTCCGTGAGACCTTGCAGTGTCACAATGGCCCCTTGCTTCTGTCAGGCCTGGCTGTGTCACAATGGCCCCTGGCTCCCATGAGGCCCTGTGATGTCACAATGGTCTCACTGGTTCCACGAGGCCCTGCAGTTCCACAATGGCCCTTCAGTGTCACAAGGCCTTGAAGTGTCATAATAGTCTCAGCGGGTTGCCCAGCTGCTTCACAATGGCCTCCTTGGTTCCATGATGCCCCGTAGCGTAACAACGGTATCCTTGCTTCCACACAGTCAGAATGGCCCCGTGGCCTCCTGGAGCCCCACAGTGTCACTACGATCCCCTTGATTCCACGAGGCCCTGCCGTGCTACAATGACCCCTTGCTTATACAAGGCCCTGCTGTGTCACAATGGCCCCTTGCTTCTGAAGTGTGCAAGAGCCTAATACTAAGAGAAAGGCGCCAAAAAACGCTTCGCCATTATCACTGCTCAACACCTGAAAGGCTTCAAAAGTGCTTCGTCATGATGGCTGCTTATCATAATCACTTTTGAACGCCTGGAAACTACGTGCCGTACGGGCCGTGCATAGCCCGCCTTGAGGCCCATAAAAAGGAAGGCAAAACTGGTGCAAAATGTGGAGGCAAAAGCAAAAGGTAGAATCCCCGCCCTTTGCCTTTCCCCCCACCACCACCATCGCCTGCCGTGAGGCACCCTGAGGCCTCCGGGAGCCGACGCCGCCCGCCTGGGGAGCACCCCCCAATCCTTCACCCCTGGACTGAAATCCCGAGGGAGTTGTGCAACCCCTAGCCCTGCTCCTTCGTCCCAGGCGGAGCCAGGTTCAGCTGCAAGCATCGAGCCTGCATCTCGGAGGATGGGCCGCCGCTTTCCAGCCAAACTGCTCTAGACTTCAGAAGAGGCAGATAAGAGGCTTCAAACAGCAGGGGAAAAAAGGCAAAAACTTCTCCACTTCCCCCACCCTGTCTCAGCAGCAACAAAGGTAGCACAGTGTGGTGGTGACTTATCCAGTGCTTGTTAGAGTAACCTTGTCTTTTCTAACTTTTCTCTACTTTTCTCCTTCTTTCTCTTTGCCTCTCTTACCATTAGATAAAGAGATACCCATTTGTTTGGCACCAACATTTAATCTCGTTTGGTTTTAATCTGGTCTTTGGGAATATTTTGAACCTTCAAAGTTCTTTCCTTTTTATACTCAGAGATTTCCTTTTCTTTGCCCTTCTGGGTGTAAATCAGATAGTAACAAAGTGTCATAATGCTCTCCACGGTTCTGTGAGGCGCCACAATGTCACAATGGACTTTTGGTTCCATGAACTTTGGTACTGTCAGCAACAGTCTCCTTGGCTCCGCAGTGTCACAATGGACCCTTGGCTCCGTGAGGTTCAGTAGCGTAACACGGACGCCTTGATTGCATGAGGTTGTGCAGTGTCACAATGATCTCCTTGGTTCTGCGGCCCTGCTGTGTAACAATGGGCCCCTTCCTTTGCTGATGGCTCTGCGTCCTGCCTGCCTCTGCCTTGGCACACAAAGCCTTGGGCTGCTCCAGACTCCTTCTGGGGGACACGTTGCACCACTGCACTGCCCTGGGAGAGAAATTCCTTTCTCCTTGTGTCCAGCCTGGACCTGCCCAGCTGCCCTTGGCATTAATTCTTTCTTTTGCCAGCTGGTCTCTACTAGCTAGAAAGGATCCACCATGTCTGAAACCACCCTTCAAGCCCACCCAGGACTCTCCTCCACTGTCCTCAGTCTCCACTCCACTGAGCACAGAGCTCCTTTGTCCCTCTGTAGTGATCATGTGCTCGAGGCCACAGGCACCTGGACAAGAAGGTCGGTTCTTTTCTACAGGAAGGAAACCACAGAACCCCAGTGTTTTGAAGGCAGATGAGAGGCAGCCACCAGAGGCCAAGGCAAGGCAGACGTGTCTGTCCTTGCAGCTTCTGTCTGAAAGCAACCCTTGGACATACGGGGAGTTTTGGAGGTGGAATTCCATTTCAGCTGTGGGTGCCTGGACGGGAATGACACTTCTTCTCCCCAGGAAGGAAAGGGCAGAGCCCCAGTGTTTCAAAGGCTGATTAGTGGTGCCTCAAGGAGGCCAAGGCCAGCCAGACCTGTTTGTCTTGGCAGCTTTTGTCTTGGAGCAATCCTTGGCTAGATGCAATTTGGGAGGCCAAATCCCAGTTTTGTCCGTGGACATCTGGCCCAGAAGGACAGTTCTTTTCCATTGGCAGCAAAGTGAGGAGGCCCAGTGTTTCAAAGGCAGATGAGAGCTGGCCCTCAGGAAGCCAAGGGAAGCTGGACATTCCTGGCAGCTTTTGTCGGGGAGCTATTCCTTGGAGATATGGAATTTCAGAGGTGGATTCCCAATTTTGGCCATGGATGGCTGGACTTGAAAGATGGTTTTTTCCATGGGAAGAGAAGCACAGCCCCTGCGTGTTTTGAAGGCAGATGCGAGGTGGCCCCTAAGAGGCCAAGGCCAGCCTGAGCTGTCTGTCCTGGCAGGTTTCACATGGGAACAATCCTCGGACAGAATCCAATTTGGAGGTAGAATCCTAATTTCAGCCATGGGTCCCTGGAGGAGAAGGACAGTGCTTTCGCACAGAAAGGAAAGCAAGGAACTCCAGCGTTTCAGGGCCAGAGGAGAAGCACCCCTCAACATGCCAAGCTCAGCTGGACCAGGCAGGTGGCCCCCAGGAGGCCAAGCCAACCACACCTGTTCCACGCTCTTTGCAGCCTTGGGGCCCTGCAGCATCACCATTTTGTTCCCCTGAGGCCCAGCAATAGCACAGTGGTCTCCTTGGCTCTACAGCGGCACAAAGGCCCCTTGCTTCCACGAGGCCTGGCTGTGTCACAATGGTTTCCTTGGTTCCATGGGGCTGCAGAATAACACAATGGCCCACTGGTTCCATGAGGTCACAGAGGGTCACAAGGGTCTCCATGATTCCGTAAGGTGCTGCAGGGTCACAATGGCTCCTTGGTTCTATTGGGCCCCCCAGGATCACAATGGCCCCTTGGTTCCACAAGGCCTGGCTGTGGCACACTGGCCCTTTGCTTCCGTGAGACCTTGCAGTGTCACAATGGCCCCTTGCTTCTGTGAGGCCTGGCTGTGTCACAATGGCCCCTGGCTCCCATGAGGCCCTGTGATGTCACAATGGTCTCACTGGTTCCACGAGGCCCTGCAGTTCCACAATGGCCCTTCAGTGTCACAAGGCCTTGAAGTGTCATAATAGTCTCAGCGGGTTGCCCAGCTGCTTCACAATGGCCTCCTTGGTTCCATGATGCCCCGTAGCGTAACAACGGTATCCTTGCTTCCACACAGTCAGAATGGCCCCGTGGCCTCCTGGAGCCCCACAGTGTCACTACGATCCCCTTGATTCCACGAGGCCCTGCCGTGCTACAATGACCCCTTGCTTATACAAGGCCCTGCTGTGTCACAATGGCCCCTTGCTTCTGAAGTGTGCAAGAGCCTAATACTAAGAGAAAGGCGCCAAAAAACGCTTCGCCATTATCACTGCTCAACACCTGAAAGGCTTCAAAAGTGCTTCGTCATGATGGCTGCTTATCATAATCACTTTTGAACGCCTGGAAACTACGTGCCGTACGGGCCGTGCATAGCCCGCCTTGAGGCCCATAAAAAGGAAGGCAAAACTGGTGCAAAATGTGGAGGCAAAAGCAAAAGGTAGAATCCCCGCCCTTTGCCTTTCCCCCCACCACCACCATCGCCTGCCGTGAGGCACCCTGAGGCCTCCGGGAGCTGACGCCGCCCGCCTGGGGAGCACCCCCCAATCCTTCACCCCTGGACTGAAATCCCGAGGGAGTTGTGCAACCCCTAGCCCTGCTCCTTCGTCCCAGGCGGAGCCAGGTTCAGCTGCAAGCATCGAGCCTGCATCTCGGAGGATGGGCCGCCGCTTTCCAGCCAAACTGCTCTAGACTTCAGAAGAGGCAGATAAGAGGCTTCAAACAGCAGGGGAAAAAAGGCAAAAACTTCTCCACTTCCCCCACCCTGTCTCAGCAGCAACAAAGGTAGCACAGTGTGGTGGTGACTTATCCAGTGCTTGTTAGAGTAACCTTGTCTTTTCTAACTTTTCTCTACTTTTCTCCTTCTTTCTCTTTGCCTCTCTTACCATTAGATAAAGAGATACCCATTTGTTTGGCACCAACATTTAATCTCGTTTGGTTTTAATCTGGTCTTTGGGAATATTTTGAACCTTCAAAGTTCTTTCCTTTTTATACTCAGAGATTTCCTTTTCTTTGCCCTTCTGGGTGTAAATCAGATAGTAACAAAGTGTCATAATGCTCTCCACGGTTCCGTGAGGCGCCACAATGTCACAATGGACTTTTGGTTCCATGAACTTTGGTACTGTCAGCAACAGTCTCCTTGGCTCCGCAGGGTCACAATGGACCCTTGGCTCCGTGAGGTTCAGTAGCGTAACACGGACGCCTTGATTGCATGAGGTTGTGCAGTGTCACAATGATCTCCTTGGTTCTGCGGCCCTGCTGTGTAACAATGGGCCCCTTCCTTTGCTGATGGCTCTGCGTCCTGCCTGCCTCTGCCTTGGCACACAAAGCCTTGGGCTGCTCCAGACTCCTTCTGGGGGACACGTTGCACCACTGCACTGCCCTGGGAGAGAAATTCCTTTCTCCTTGTGTCCAGCCTGGACCTGCCCAGCTGCCCTTGGCATTAATTCTTTCTTTTGCCAGCTGGTCTCTACTAGGTAGAAAGGATCCACCATGTCTGAAACCACCCTTCAAGCCCACCCAGGACTCTCCTCCACTGTCCTCAGTCTCCACTCCACTGAGCACAGAGCTCCTTTGTCCCTCTGTAGTGATCATGTGCTCGAGGCCACAGGCACCTGGACAAGAAGGTCGGTTCTTTTCTACAGGAAGGAAACCACAGAACCCCAGTGTTTTGAAGGCAGATGAGAGGCAGCCACCAGAGGCCAAGGCAAGGCAGACGTGTCTGTCCTTGCAGCTTCTGTCTGAAAGCAACCCTTGGACATACGGGGAGTTTTGGAGGTGGAATTCCATTTCAGCTGTGGGTGCCTGGACGGGAATGACACTTCTTCTCCCCAGGAAGGAAAGGGCAGAGCCCCAGTGTTTCAAAGGCTGATTAGTGGTGCCTCAAGGAGGCCAAGGCCAGCCAGACCTGTTTGTCTTGGCAGCTTTTGTCTTGGAGCAATCCTTGGCTAGATGCAATTTGGGAGGCCAAATCCCAGTTTTGTCCATGGACATCTGGCCCAGAAGGACAGTTCTTTTCCATTGGCAGCAAAGTGAGGAGGCCCAGTGTTTCAAAGGCAGATGAGAGCTGGCCCTCAGGAAGCCAAGGGAAGCTGGACATTCCTGGCAGCTTTTGTCGGGGAGCTATTCCTTGGAGATATGGAATTTCAGAGGTGGATTCCCAATTTTGGCCATGGATGGCTGGACTTGAAAGATGGTTTTTTCCATGGGAAGAGAAGCACAGCCCCCGCGTGTTTTGAAGGCAGATGCGAGGTGGCCCCTAAGAGGCCAAGGCCAGCCTGAGCTGTCTGTCCTGGCAGGTTTCACATGGGAACAATCCTCGGACAGAATCCAATTTGGAGGTAGAATCCTAATTTCAGCCATGGGTCCCTGGAGGAGAAGGACAGTGCTTTCGCACAGAAAGGAAAGCAAGGAACTCCAGCGTTTCAGGGCCAGAGGAGAAGCACCCCTCAACATGCCAAGCTCAGCTGGACCAGGCAGGTGGCCCCCAGGAGGCCAAGCCAACCACACCTGTTCCACGCTCTTTGCAGCCTTGGGGCCCTGCAGCATCACCATTTTGTTCCCCTGAGGCCCAGCAATAGCACAGTGGTCTCCTTGGCTCTACAGCGGCACAAAGGCCCCTTGCTTCCACGAGGCCTGGCTGTGTCACAATGGTTTCCTTGGTTCCATGGGGCTGCAGAATAACACAATGGCCCACTGGTTCCATGAGGTCACAGAGGGTCACAAGGGTCTCCATGATTCCGTAAGGTGCTGCAGGGTCACAATGGCTCCTTGGTTCTATTGGGCTCCCCAGGATCACAATGGCCCCTTGGTTCCACAAGGCCTGGCTGTGGCACACTGGCCCTTTGCTTCCGTGAGACCTTGCAGTGTCACAATGGCCCCTTGCTTCTGTCAGGCCTGGCTGTGTCACAATGGCCCCTGGCTCCCATGAGGCCCTGTGATGTCACAATGGTCTCACTGGTTCCACGAGGCCCTGCAGTTCCACAATGGCCCTTCAGTGTCACAAGGCCTTGAAGTGTCATAATAGTCTCAGCGGGTTGCCCAGCTGCTTCACAATGGCCTCCTTGGTTCCATGATGCCCCGTAGCGTAACAACGGTATCCTTGCTTCCACACAGTCAGAATGGCCCCGTGGCCTCCTGGAGCCCCACAGTGTCACTACGATCCCCTTGATTCCACGAGGCCCTGCCGTGCTACAATGACCCCTTGCTTATACAAGGCCCTGCTGTGTCACAATGGCCCCTTGCTTCTGAAGTGTGCAAGAGCCTAATACTAAGAGAAAGGCGCCAAAAAACGCTTCGCCATTATCACTGCTCAACACCTGAAAGGCTTCAAAAGTGCTTCGTCATGATGGCTGCTTATCATAATCACTTTTGAACGCCTGGAAACTACGTGCCGTACGGGCCGTGCATAGCCCGCCTTGAGGCCCATAAAAAGGAAGGCAAAACTGGTGCAAAATGTGGAGGCAAAAGCAAAAGGTAGAATCCCCGCCCTTTGCCTTTCCCCCCACCACCACCATCGCCTGCCGTGAGGCACCCTGAGGCCTCCGGGAGCCGACGCCGCCCGCCTGGGGAGCACCCCCCAATCCTTCACCCCTGGACTGAAATCCCGAGGGAGTTGTGCAACCCCTAGCCCTGCTCCTTCGTCCCAGGCGGAGCCAGGTTCAGCTGCAAGCATCGAGCCTGCATCTCGGAGGATGGGCCGCCGCTTTCCAGCCAAACTGCTCTAGACTTCAGAAGAGGCAGATAAGAGGCTTCAAACAGCAGGGGAAAAAAGGCAAAAACTTCTCCACTTCCCCCACCCTGTCTCAGCAGCAACAAAGGTAGCACAGTGTGGTGGTGACTTATCCAGTGCTTGTTAGAGTAACCTTGTCTTTTCTAACTTTTCTCTACTTTTCTCCTTCTTTCTCTTTGCCTCTCTTACCATTAGATAAAGAGATACCCATTTGTTTGGCACCAACATTTAATCTCGTTTGGTTTTAATCTGGTCTTTGGGAATATTTTGAACCTTCAAAGTTCTTTCCTTTTTATACTCAGAGATTTCCTTTTCTTTGCCCTTCTGGGTGTAAATCAGATAGTAACAAAGTGTCATAATGCTCTCCACGGTTCTGTGAGGCGCCACAATGTCACAATGGACTTTTGGTTCCATGAACTTTGGTACTGTCAGCAACAGTCTCCTTGGCTCCGCAGTGTCACAATGGACCCTTGGCTCCGTGAGGTTCAGTAGCGTAACACGGACGCCTTGATTGCATGAGGTTGTGCAGTGTCACAATGATCTCCTTGGTTCTGCGGCCCTGCTGTGTAACAATGGGCCCCTTCCTTTGCTGATGGCTCTGCGTCCTGCCTGCCTCTGCCTTGGCACACAAAGCCTTGGGCTGCTCCAGACTCCTTCTGGGGGACACGTTGCACCACTGCACTGCCCTGGGAGAGAAATTCCTTTCTCCTTGTGTCCAGCCTGGACCTGCCCAGCTGCCCTTGGCATTAATTCTTTCTTTTGCCAGCTGGTCTCTACTAGGTAGAAAGGATCCACCATGTCTGAAACCACCCTTCAAGCCCACCCAGGACTCTCCTCCACTGTCCTCAGTCTCCACTCCACTGAGCACAGAGCTCCTTTGTCCCTCTGTAGTGATCATGTGCTCGAGGCCACAGGCACCTGGACAAGAAGGTCGGTTCTTTTCTACAGGAAGGAAACCACAGAACCCCAGTGTTTTGAAGGCAGATGAGAGGCAGCCACCAGAGGCCAAGGCAAGGCAGACGTGTCTGTCCTTGCAGCTTCTGTCTGAAAGCAACCCTTGGACATACGGGGAGTTTTGGAGGTGGAATTCCATTTCAGCTGTGGGTGCCTGGACGGGAATGACACTTCTTCTCCCCAGGAAGGAAAGGGCAGAGCCCCAGTGTTTCAAAGGCTGATTAGTGGTGCCTCAAGGAGGCCAAGGCCAGCCAGACCTGTTTGTCTTGGCAGCTTTTGTCTTGGAGCAATCCTTGGCTAGATGCAATTTGGGAGGCCAAATCCCAGTTTTGTCCGTGGACATCTGGCCCAGAAGGACAGTTCTTTTCCATTGGCAGCAAAGTGAGGAGGCCCAGTGTTTCAAAGGCAGATGAGAGCTGGCCCTCAGGAAGCCAAGGGAAGCTGGACATTCCTGGCAGCTTTTGTCGGGGAGCTATTCCTTGGAGATATGGAATTTCAGAGGTGGATTCCCAATTTTGGCCATGGATGGCTGGACTTGAAAGATGGTTTTTTCCATGGGAAGAGAAGCACAGCCCCTGCGTGTTTTGAAGGCAGATGCGAGGTGGCCCCTAAGAGGCCAAGGCCAGCCTGAGCTGTCTGTCCTGGCAGGTTTCACATGGGAACAATCCTCGGACAGAATCCAATTTGGAGGTAGAATCCTAATTTCAGCCATGGGTCCCTGGAGGAGAAGGACAGTGCTTTCGCACAGAAAGGAAAGCAAGGAACTCCAGCGTTTCAGGGCCAGAGGAGAAGCACCCCTCAACATGCCAAGCTCAGCTGGACCAGGCAGGTGGCCCCCAGGAGGCCAAGCCAACCACACCTGTTCCACGCTCTTTGCAGCCTTGGGGCCCTGCAGCATCACCATTTTGTTCCCCTGAGGCCCAGCAATAGCACAGTGGTCTCCTTGGCTCTACAGCGGCACAAAGGCCCCTTGCTTCCACGAGGCCTGGCTGTGTCACAATGGTTTCCTTGGTTCCATGGGGCTGCAGAATAACACAATGGCCCACTGGTTCCATGAGGTCACAGAGGGTCACAAGGGTCTCCATGATTCCGTAAGGTGCTGCAGGGTCACAATGGCTCCTTGGTTCTATTGGGCTCCCCAGGATCACAATGGCCCCTTGGTTCCACAAGGCCTGGCTGTGGCACACTGGCCCTTTGCTTCCGTGAGACCTTGCAGTGTCACAATGGCCCCTTGCTTCTGTCAGGCCTGGCTGTGTCACAATGGCCCCTGGCTCCCATGAGGCCCTGTGATGTCACAATGGTCTCACTGGTTCCACGAGGCCCTGCAGTTCCACAATGGCCCTTCAGTGTCACAAGGCCTTGAAGTGTCATAATAGTCTCAGCGGGTTGCCCAGCTGCTTCACAATGGCCTCCTTGGTTCCATGATGCCCCGTAGCGTAACAACGGTATCCTTGCTTCCACACAGTCAGAATGGCCCCGTGGCCTCCTGGAGCCCCACAGTGTCACTACGATCCCCTTGATTCCACGAGGCCCTGCCGTGCTACAATGACCCCTTGCTTATACAAGGCCCTGCTGTGTCACAATGGCCCCTTGCTTCTGAAGTGTGCAAGAGCCTAATACTAAGAGAAAGGCGCCAAAAAACGCTTCGCCATTATCACTGCTCAACACCTGAAAGGCTTCAAAAGTGCTTCGTCATGATGGCTGCTTATCATAATCACTTTTGAACGCCTGGAAACTACGTGCCGTACGGGCCGTGCATAGCCCGCCTTGAGGCCCATAAAAAGGAAGGCAAAACTGGTGCAAAATGTGGAGGCAAAAGCAAAAGGTAGAATCCCCGCCCTTTGCCTTTCCCCCCACCACCACCATCGCCTGCCGTGAGGCACCCTGAGGCCTCCGGGAGCTGACGCCGCCCGCCTGGGGAGCACCCCCCAATCCTTCACCCCTGGACTGAAATCCCGAGGGAGTTGTGCAACCCCTAGCCCTGCTCCTTCGTCCCAGGCGGAGCCAGGTTCAGCTGCAAGCATCGAGCCTGCATCTCGGAGGATGGGCCGCCGCTTTCCAGCCAAACTGCTCTAGACTTCAGAAGAGGCAGATAAGAGGCTTCAAACAGCAGGGGAAAAAAGGCAAAAACTTCTCCACTTCCCCCACCCTGTCTCAGCAGCAACAAAGGTAGCACAGTGTGGTGGTGACTTATCCAGTGCTTGTTAGAGTAACCTTGTCTTTTCTAACTTTTCTCTACTTTTCTCCTTCTTTCTCTTTGCCTCTCTTACCATTAGATAAAGAGATACCCATTTGTTTGGCACCAACATTTAATCTCGTTTGGTTTTAATCTGGTCTTTGGGAATATTTTGAACCTTCAAAGTTCTTTCCTTTTTATACTCAGAGATTTCCTTTTCTTTGCCCTTCTGGGTGTAAATCAGATAGTAACAAAGTGTCATAATGCTCTCCACGGTTCCGTGAGGCGCCACAATGTCACAATGGACTTTTGGTTCCATGAACTTTGGTACTGTCAGCAACAGTCTCCTTGGCTCCGCAGTGTCACAATGGACCCTTGGCTCCGTGAGGTTCAGTAGCGTAACACGGACGCCTTGATTGCATGAGGTTGTGCAGTGTCACAATGATCTCCTTGGTTCTGCGGCCCTGCTGTGTAACAATGGGCCCCTTCCTTTGCTGATGGCTCTGCGTCCTGCCTGCCTCTGCCTTGGCACACAAAGCCTTGGGCTGCTCCAGACTCCTTCTGGGGGACACGTTGCACCACTGCACTGCCCTGGGAGAGAAATTCCTTTCTCCTTGTGTCCAGCCTGGACCTGCCCAGCTGCCCTTGGCATTAATTCTTTCTTTTGCCAGCTGGTCTCTACTAGCTAGAAAGGATCCACCATGTCTGAAACCACCCTTCAAGCCCACCCAGGACTCTCCTCCACTGTCCTCAGTCTCCACTCCACTGAGCACAGAGCTCCTTTGTCCCTCTGTAGTGATCATGTGCTCGAGGCCACGGGCACCTGGACAAGAAGGTCGGTTCTTTTCTACAGGAAGGAAACCACAGAACCCCAGTGTTTTGAAGGCAGATGAGAGGCAGCCACCAGAGGCCAAGGCAAGGCAGACGTGTCTGTCCTTGCAGCTTCTGTCTGAAAGCAACCCTTGGACATACGGGGAGTTTTGGAGGTGGAATTCCATTTCAGCTGTGGGTGCCTGGACGGGAATGACACTTCTTCTCCCCAGGAAGGAAAGGGCAGAGCCCCAGTGTTTCAAAGGCTGATTAGTGGTGCCTCAAGGAGGCCAAGGCCAGCCAGACCTGTTTGTCTTGGCAGCTTTTGTCTTGGAGCAATCCTTGGCTAGATGCAATTTGGGAGGCCAAATCCCAGTTTTGTCCGTGGACATCTGGCCCAGAAGGACAGTTCTTTTCCATTGGCAGCAAAGTGAGGAGGCCCAGTGTTTCAAAGGCAGATGAGAGCTGGCCCTCAGGAAGCCAAGGGAAGCTGGACATTCCTGGCAGCTTTTGTCGGGGAGCTATTCCTTGGAGATATGGAATTTCAGAGGTGGATTCCCAATTTTGGCCATGGATGGCTGGACTTGAAAGATGGTTTTTTCCATGGGAAGAGAAGCACAGCCCCCGCGTGTTTTGAAGGCAGATGCGAGGTGGCCCCTAAGAGGCCAAGGCCAGCCTGAGCTGTCTGTCCTGGCAGGTTTCACATGGGAACAATCCTCGGACAGAATCCAATTTGGAGGTAGAATCCTAATTTCAGCCATGGGTCCCTGGAGGAGAAGGACAGTGCTTTCGCACAGAAAGGAAAGCAAGGAACTCCAGCGTTTCAGGGCCAGAGGAGAAGCACCCCTCAACATGCCAAGCTCAGCTGGACCAGGCAGGTGGCCCCCAGGAGGCCAAGCCAACCACACCTGTTCCACGCTCTTTGCAGCCTTGGGGCCCTGCAGCATCACCATTTTGTTCCCCTGAGGCCCAGCAATAGCACAGTGGTCTCCTTGGCTCTACAGCGGCACAAAGGCCCCTTGCTTCCACGAGGCCTGGCTGTGTCACAATGGTTTCCTTGGTTCCATGGGGCTGCAGAATAACACAATGGCCCACTGGTTCCATGAGGTCACAGAGGGTCACAAGGGTCTCCATGATTCCGTAAGGTGCTGCAGGGTCACAATGGCTCCTTGGTTCTATTGGGCTCCCCAGGATCACAATGGCCCCTTGGTTCCACAAGGCCTGGCTGTGGCACACTGGCCCTTTGCTTCCGTGAGACCTTGCAGTGTCACAATGGCCCCTTGCTTCTGTCAGGCCTGGCTGTGTCACAATGGCCCCTGGCTCCCATGAGGCCCTGTGATGTCACAATGGTCTCACTGGTTCCACGAGGCCCTGCAGTTCCACAATGGCCCTTCAGTGTCACAAGGCCTTGAAGTGTCATAATAGTCTCAGCGGGTTGCCCAGCTGCTTCACAATGGCCTCCTTGGTTCCATGATGCCCCGTAGCGTAACAACGGTATCCTTGCTTCCACACAGTCAGAATGGCCCCGTGGCCTCCTGGAGCCCCACAGTGTCACTACGATCCCCTTGATTCCACGAGGCCCTGCCGTGCTACAATGACCCCTTGCTTATACAAGGCCCTGCTGTGTCACAATGGCCCCTTGCTTCTGAAGTGTGCAAGAGCCTAATACTAAGAGAAAGGCGCCAAAAAACGCTTCGCCATTATCACTGCTCAACACCTGAAAGGCTTCAAAAGTGCTTCGTCATGATGGCTGCTTATCATAATCACTTTTGAACGCCTGGAAACTACGTGCCGTACGGGCCGTGCATAGCCCGCCTTGAGGCCCATAAAAAGGAAGGCAAAACTGGTGCAAAATGTGGAGGCAAAAGCAAAAGGTAGAATCCCCGCCCTTTGCCTTTCCCCCCACCACCACCATCGCCTGCCGTGAGGCACCCTGAGGCCTCCGGGAGCCGACGCCGCCCGCCTGGGGAGCACCCCCCAATCCTTCACCCCTGGACTGAAATCCCGAGGGAGTTGTGCAACCCCTAGCCCTGCTCCTTCGTCCCAGGCGGAGCCAGGTTCAGCTGCAAGCATCGAGCCTGCATCTCGGAGGATGGGCCGCCGCTTTCCAGCCAAACTGCTCTAGACTTCAGAAGAGGCAGATAAGAGGCTTCAAACAGCAGGGGAAAAAAGGCAAAAACTTCTCCACTTCCCCCACCCTGTCTCAGCAGCAACAAAGGTAGCACAGTGTGGTGGTGACTTATCCAGTGCTTGTTAGAGTAACCTTGTCTTTTCTAACTTTTCTCTACTTTTCTCCTTCTTTCTCTTTGCCTCTCTTACCATTAGATAAAGAGATACCCATTTGTTTGGCACCAACATTTAATCTCGTTTGGTTTTAATCTGGTCTTTGGGAATATTTTGAACCTTCAAAGTTCTTTCCTTTTTATACTCAGAGATTTCCTTTTCTTTGCCCTTCTGGGTGTAAATCAGATAGTAACAAAGTGTCATAATGCTCTCCACGGTTCCGTGAGGCGCCACAATGTCACAATGGACTTTTGGTTCCATGAACTTTGGTACTGTCAGCAACAGTCTCCTTGGCTCCGCAGGGTCACAATGGACCCTTGGCTCCATGAGGTTCAGTAGCGTAACACGGACGCCTTGATTGCATGAGGTTGTGCAGTGTCACAATGATCTCCTTGGTTCTGCGGCCCTGCTGTGTAACAATGGGCCCCTTCCTTTGCTGATGGCTCTGCGTCCTGCCTGCCTCTGCCTTGGCACACAAAGCCTTGGGCTGCTCCAGACTCCTTCTGGGGGACACGTTGCACCACTGCACTGCCCTGGGAGAGAAATTCCTTTCTCCTTGTGTCCAGCCTGGACCTGCCCAGCTGCCCTTGGCATTAATTCTTTCTTTTGCCAGCTGGTCTCTACTAGGTAGAAAGGATCCACCATGTCTGAAACCACCCTTCAAGCCCACCCAGGACTCTCCTCCACTGTCCTCAGTCTCCACTCCACTGAGCACAGAGCTCCTTTGTCCCTCTGTAGTGATCATGTGCTCGAGGCCACGGGCACCTGGACAAGAAGGTCGGTTCTTTTCTACAGGAAGGAAACCACAGAACCCCAGTGTTTTGAAGGCAGATGAGAGGCAGCCACCAGAGGCCAAGGCAAGGCAGACGTGTCTGTCCTTGCAGCTTCTGTCTGAAAGCAACCCTTGGACATACGGGGAGTTTTGGAGGTGGAATTCCATTTCAGCTGTGGGTGCCTGGACGGGAATGACACTTCTTCTCCCCAGGAAGGAAAGGGCAGAGCCCCAGTGTTTCAAAGGCTGATTAGTGGTGCCTCAAGGAGGCCAAGGCCAGCCAGACCTGTTTGTCTTGGCAGCTTTTGTCTTGGAGCAATCCTTGGCTAGATGCAATTTGGGAGGCCAAATCCCAGTTTTGTCCGTGGACATCTGGCCCAGAAGGACAGTTCTTTTCCATTGGCAGCAAAGTGAGGAGGCCCAGTGTTTCAAAGGCAGATGAGAGCTGGCCCTCAGGAAGCCAAGGGAAGCTGGACATTCCTGGCAGCTTTTGTCGGGGAGCTATTCCTTGGAGATATGGAATTTCAGAGGTGGATTCCCAATTTTGGCCATGGATGGCTGGACTTGAAAGATGGTTTTTTCCATGGGAAGAGAAGCACAGCCCCTGCGTGTTTTGAAGGCAGATGCGAGGTGGCCCCTAAGAGGCCAAGGCCAGCCTGAGCTGTCTGTCCTGGCAGGTTTCACATGGGAACAATCCTCGGACAGAATCCAATTTGGAGGTAGAATCCTAATTTCAGCCATGGGTCCCTGGAGGAGAAGGACAGTGCTTTCGCACAGAAAGGAAAGCAAGGAACTCCAGCGTTTCAGGGCCAGAGGAGAAGCACCCCTCAACATGCCAAGCTCAGCTGGACCAGGCAGGTGGCCCCCAGGAGGCCAAGCCAACCACACCTGTTCCACGCTCTTTGCAGCCTTGGGGCCCTGCAGCATCACCATTTTGTTCCCCTGAGGCCCAGCAATAGCACACTGGTCTCCTTGGCTCTACAGCGGCACAAAGGCCCCTTGCTTCCACGAGGCCTGGCTGTGTCACAATGGTTTCCTTGGTTCCATGGGGCTGCAGAATAACACAATGGCCCACTGGTTCCATGAGGTCACAGAGGGTCACAAGGGTCTCCATGATTCCGTAAGGTGCTGCAGGGTCACAATGGCTCCTTGGTTCTATTGGGCTCCCCAGGATCACAATGGCCCCTTGGTTCCACAAGGCCTGGCTGTGGCACACTGGCCCTTTGCTTCCGTGAGACCTTGCAGTGTCACAATGGCCCCTTGCTTCTGTCAGGCCTGGCTGTGTCACAATGGCCCCTGGCTCCCATGAGGCCCTGTGATGTCACAATGGTCTCACTGGTTCCACGAGGCCCTGCAGTTCCACAATGGCCCTTCAGTGTCACAAGGCCTTGAAGTGTCATAATAGTCTCAGCGGGTTGCCCAGCTGCTTCACAATGGCCTCCTTGGTTCCATGATGCCCCGTAGCGTAACAACGGTATCCTTGCTTCCACACAGTCAGAATGGCCCCGTGGCCTCCTGGAGCCCCACAGTGTCACTACGATCCCCTTGATTCCACGAGGCCCTGCCGTGCTACAATGACCCCTTGCTTATACAAGGCCCTGCTGTGTCACAATGGCCCCTTGCTTCTGAAGTGTGCAAGAGCCTAATACTAAGAGAAAGGCGCCAAAAAACGCTTCGCCATTATCACTGCTCAACACCTGAAAGGCTTCAAAAGTGCTTCGTCATGATGGCTGCTTATCATAATCACTTTTGAACGCCTGGAAACTACGTGCCGTACGGGCCGTGCATAGCCCGCCTTGAGGCCCATAAAAAGGAAGGCAAAACTGGTGCAAAATGTGGAGGCAAAAGCAAAAGGTAGAATCCCCGCCCTTTGCCTTTCCCCCCACCACCACCATCGCCTGCCGTGAGGCACCCTGAGGCCTCCGGGAGCCGACGCCGCCCGCCTGGGGAGCACCCCCCAATCCTTCACCCCTGGACTGAAATCCCGAGGGAGTTGTGCAACCCCTAGCCCTGCTCCTTCGTCCCAGGCGGAGCCAGGTTCAGCTGCAAGCATCGAGCCTGCATCTCGGAGGATGGGCCGCCGCTTTCCAGCCAAACTGCTCTAGACTTCAGAAGAGGCAGATAAGAGGCTTCAAACAGCAGGGGAAAAAAGGCAAAAACTTCTCCACTTCCCCCACCCTGTCTCAGCAGCAACAAAGGTAGCACAGTGTGGTGGTGACTTATCCAGTGCTTGTTAGAGTAACCTTGTCTTTTCTAACTTTTCTCTACTTTTCTCCTTCTTTCTCTTTGCCTCTCTTACCATTAGATAAAGAGATACCCATTTGTTTGGCACCAACATTTAATCTCGTTTGGTTTTAATCTGGTCTTTGGGAATATTTTGAACCTTCAAAGTTCTTTCCTTTTTATACTCAGAGATTTCCTTTTCTTTGCCCTTCTGGGTGTAAATCAGATAGTAACAAAGTGTCATAATGCTCTCCACGGTTCTGTGAGGCGCCACAATGTCACAATGGACTTTTGGTTCCATGAACTTTGGTACTGTCAGCAACAGTCTCCTTGGCTCCGCAGTGTCACAATGGACCCTTGGCTCCGTGAGGTTCAGTAGCGTAACACGGACGCCTTGATTGCATGAGGTTGTGCAGTGTCACAATGATCTCCTTGGTTCTGCGGCCCTGCTGTGTAACAATGGGCCCCTTCCTTTGCTGATGGCTCTGCGTCCTGCCTGCCTCTGCCTTGGCACACAAAGCCTTGGGCTGCTCCAGACTCCTTCTGGGGGACACGTTGCACCACTGCACTGCCCTGGGAGAGAAATTCCTTTCTCCTTGTGTCCAGCCTGGACCTGCCCAGCTGCCCTTGGCATTAATTCTTTCTTTTGCCAGCTGGTCTCTACTAGGTAGAAAGGATCCACCATGTCTGAAACCACCCTTCAAGCCCACCCAGGACTCTCCTCCACTGTCCTCAGTCTCCACTCCACTGAGCACAGAGCTCCTTTGTCCCTCTGTAGTGATCATGTGCTCGAGGCCACGGGCACCTGGACAAGAAGGTCGGTTCTTTTCTACAGGAAGGAAACCACAGAACCCCAGTGTTTTGAAGGCAGATGAGAGGCAGCCACCAGAGGCCAAGGCAAGGCAGACGTGTCTGTCCTTGCAGCTTCTGTCTGAAAGCAACCCTTGGACATACGGGGAGTTTTGGAGGTGGAATTCCATTTCAGCTGTGGGTGCCTGGACGGGAATGACACTTCTTCTCCCCAGGAAGGAAAGGGCAGAGCCCCAGTGTTTCAAAGGCTGATTAGTGGTGCCTCAAGGAGGCCAAGGCCAGCCAGACCTGTTTGTCTTGGCAGCTTTTGTCTTGGAGCAATCCTTGGCTAGATGCAATTTGGGAGGCCAAATCCCAGTTTTGTCCGTGGACATCTGGCCCAGAAGGACAGTTCTTTTCCATTGGCAGCAAAGTGAGGAGGCCCAGTGTTTCAAAGGCAGATGAGAGCTGGCCCTCAGGAAGCCAAGGGAAGCTGGACATTCCTGGCAGCTTTTGTCGGGGAGCTATTCCTTGGAGATATGGAATTTCAGAGGTGGATTCCCAATTTTGGCCATGGATGGCTGGACTTGAAAGATGGTTTTTTCCATGGGAAGAGAAGCACAGCCCCTGCGTGTTTTGAAGGCAGATGCGAGGTGGCCCCTAAGAGGCCAAGGCCAGCCTGAGCTGTCTGTCCTGGCAGGTTTCACATGGGAACAATCCTCGGACAGAATCCAATTTGGAGGTAGAATCCTAATTTCAGCCATGGGTCCCTGGAGGAGAAGGACAGTGCTTTCGCACAGAAAGGAAAGCAAGGAACTCCAGCGTTTCAGGGCCAGAGGAGAAGCACCCCTCAACATGCCAAGCTCAGCTGGACCAGGCAGGTGGCCCCCAGGAGGCCAAGCCAACCACACCTGTTCCACGCTCTTTGCAGCCTTGGGGCCCTGCAGCATCACCATTTTGTTCCCCTGAGGCCCAGCAATAGCACAGTGGTCTCCTTGGCTCTACAGCGGCACAAAGGCCCCTTGCTTCCACGAGGCCTGGCTGTGTCACAATGGTTTCCTTGGTTCCATGGGGCTGCAGAATAACACAATGGCCCACTGGTTCCATGAGGTCACAGAGGGTCACAAGGGTCTCCATGATTCCGTAAGGTGCTGCAGGGTCACAATGGCTCCTTGGTTCTATTGGGCTCCCCAGGATCACAATGGCCCCTTGGTTCCACAAGGCCTGGCTGTGGCACACTGGCCCTTTGCTTCCGTGAGACCTTGCAGTGTCACAATGGCCCCTTGCTTCTGTCAGGCCTGGCTGTGTCACAATGGCCCCTGGCTCCCATGAGGCCCTGTGATGTCACAATGGTCTCACTGGTTCCACGAGGCCCTGCAGTTCCACAATGGCCCTTCAGTGTCACAAGGCCTTGAAGTGTCATAATAGTCTCAGCGGGTTGCCCAGCTGCTTCACAATGGCCTCCTTGGTTCCATGATGCCCCGTAGCGTAACAACGGTATCCTTGCTTCCACACAGTCAGAATGGCCCCGTGGCCTCCTGGAGCCCCACAGTGTCACTACGATCCCCTTGATTCCACGAGGCCCTGCCGTGCTACAATGACCCCTTGCTTATACAAGGCCCTGCTGTGTCACAATGGCCCCTTGCTTCTGAAGTGTGCAAGAGCCTAATACTAAGAGAAAGGCGCCAAAAAACGCTTCGCCATTATCACTGCTCAACACCTGAAAGGCTTCAAAAGTGCTTCGTCATGATGGCTGCTTATCATAATCACTTTTGAACGCCTGGAAACTACGTGCCGTACGGGCCGTGCATAGCCCGCCTTGAGGCCCATAAAAAGGAAGGCAAAACTGGTGCAAAATGTGGAGGCAAAAGCAAAAGGTAGAATCCCCGCCCTTTGCCTTTCCCCCCACCACCACCATCGCCTGCCGTGAGGCACCCTGAGGCCTCCGGGAGCTGACGCCGCCCGCCTGGGGAGCACCCCCCAATCCTTCACCCCTGGACTGAAATCCCGAGGGAGTTGTGCAACCCCTAGCCCTGCTCCTTCGTCCCAGGCGGAGCCAGGTTCAGCTGCAAGCATCGAGCCTGCATCTCGGAGGATGGGCCGCCGCTTTCCAGCCAAACTGCTCTAGACTTCAGAAGAGGCAGATAAGAGGCTTCAAACAGCAGGGGAAAAAAGGCAAAAACTTCTCCACTTCCCCCACCCTGTCTCAGCAGCAACAAAGGTAGCACAGTGTGGTGGTGACTTATCCAGTGCTTGTTAGAGTAACCTTGTCTTTTCTAACTTTTCTCTACTTTTCTCCTTCTTTCTCTTTGCCTCTCTTACCATTAGATAAAGAGATACCCATTTGTTTGGCACCAACATTTAATCTCGTTTGGTTTTAATCTGGTCTTTGGGAATATTTTGAACCTTCAAAGTTCTTTCCTTTTTATACTCAGAGATTTCCTTTTCTTTGCCCTTCTGGGTGTAAATCAGATAGTAACAAAGTGTCATAATGCTCTCCACGGTTCCGTGAGGCGCCACAATGTCACAATGGACTTTTGGTTCCATGAACTTTGGTACTGTCAGCAACAGTCTCCTTGGCTCCGCAGTGTCACAATGGACCCTTGGCTCCGTGAGGTTCAGTAGCGTAACACGGACGCCTTGATTGCATGAGGTTGTGCAGTGTCACAATGATCTCCTTGGTTCTGCGGCCCTGCTGTGTAACAATGGGCCCCTTCCTTTGCTGATGGCTCTGCGTCCTGCCTGCCTCTGCCTTGGCACACAAAGCCTTGGGCTGCTCCAGACTCCTTCTGGGGGACACGTTGCACCACTGCACTGCCCTGGGAGAGAAATTCCTTTCTCCTTGTGTCCAGCCTGGACCTGCCCAGCTGCCCTTGGCATTAATTCTTTCTTTTGCCAGCTGGTCTCTACTAGCTAGAAAGGATCCACCATGTCTGAAACCACCCTTCAAGCCCACCCAGGACTCTCCTCCACTGTCCTCAGTCTCCACTCCACTGAGCACAGAGCTCCTTTGTCCCTCTGTAGTGATCATGTGCTCGAGGCCACAGGCACCTGGACAAGAAGGTCGGTTCTTTTCTACAGGAAGGAAACCACAGAACCCCAGTGTTTTGAAGGCAGATGAGAGGCAGCCACCAGAGGCCAAGGCAAGGCAGACGTGTCTGTCCTTGCAGCTTCTGTCTGAAAGCAACCCTTGGACATACGGGGAGTTTTGGAGGTGGAATTCCATTTCAGCTGTGGGTGCCTGGACGGGAATGACACTTCTTCTCCCCAGGAAGGAAAGGGCAGAGCCCCAGTGTTTCAAAGGCTGATTAGTGGTGCCTCAAGGAGGCCAAGGCCAGCCAGACCTGTTTGTCTTGGCAGCTTTTGTCTTGGAGCAATCCTTGGCTAGATGCAATTTGGGAGGCCAAATCCCAGTTTTGTCCGTGGACATCTGGCCCAGAAGGACAGTTCTTTTCCATTGGCAGCAAAGTGAGGAGGCCCAGTGTTTCAAAGGCAGATGAGAGCTGGCCCTCAGGAAGCCAAGGGAAGCTGGACATTCCTGGCAGCTTTTGTCGGGGAGCTATTCCTTGGAGATATGGAATTTCAGAGGTGGATTCCCAATTTTGGCCATGGATGGCTGGACTTGAAAGATGGTTTTTTCCATGGGAAGAGAAGCACAGCCCCCGCGTGTTTTGAAGGCAGATGCGAGGTGGCCCCTAAGAGGCCAAGGCCAGCCTGAGCTGTCTGTCCTGGCAGGTTTCACATGGGAACAATCCTCGGACAGAATCCAATTTGGAGGTAGAATCCTAATTTCAGCCATGGGTCCCTGGAGGAGAAGGACAGTGCTTTCGCACAGAAAGGAAAGCAAGGAACTCCAGCGTTTCAGGGCCAGAGGAGAAGCACCCCTCAACATGCCAAGCTCAGCTGGACCAGGCAGGTGGCCCCCAGGAGGCCAAGCCAACCACACCTGTTCCACGCTCTTTGCAGCCTTGGGGCCCTGCAGCATCACCATTTTGTTCCCCTGAGGCCCAGCAATAGCACAGTGGTCTCCTTGGCTCTACAGCGGCACAAAGGCCCCTTGCTTCCACGAGGCCTGGCTGTGTCACAATGGTTTCCTTGGTTCCATGGGGCTGCAGAATAACACAATGGCCCACTGGTTCCATGAGGTCACAGAGGGTCACAAGGGTCTCCATGATTCCGTAAGGTGCTGCAGGGTCACAATGGCTCCTTGGTTCTATTGGGCTCCCCAGGATCACAATGGCCCCTTGGTTCCACAAGGCCTGGCTGTGGCACACTGGCCCTTTGCTTCCGTGAGACCTTGCAGTGTCACAATGGCCCCTTGCTTCTGTCAGGCCTGGCTGTGTCACAATGGCCCCTGGCTCCCATGAGGCCCTGTGATGTCACAATGGTCTCACTGGTTCCACGAGGCCCTGCAGTTCCACAATGGCCCTTCAGTGTCACAAGGCCTTGAAGTGTCATAATAGTCTCAGCGGGTTGCCCAGCTGCTTCACAATGGCCTCCTTGGTTCCATGATGCCCCGTAGCGTAACAACGGTATCCTTGCTTCCACACAGTCAGAATGGCCCCGTGGCCTCCTGGAGCCCCACAGTGTCACTACGATCCCCTTGATTCCACGAGGCCCTGCCGTGCTACAATGACCCCTTGCTTATACAAGGCCCTGCTGTGTCACAATGGCCCCTTGCTTCTGAAGTGTGCAAGAGCCTAATACTAAGAGAAAGGCGCCAAAAAACGCTTCGCCATTATCACTGCTCAACACCTGAAAGGCTTCAAAAGTGCTTCGTCATGATGGCTGCTTATCATAATCACTTTTGAACGCCTGGAAACTACGTGCCGTACGGGCCGTGCATAGCCCGCCTTGAGGCCCATAAAAAGGAAGGCAAAACTGGTGCAAAATGTGGAGGCAAAAGCAAAAGGTAGAATCCCCGCCCTTTGCCTTTCCCCCCACCACCACCATCGCCTGCCGTGAGGCACCCTGAGGCCTCCGGGAGCCGACGCCGCCCGCCTGGGGAGCACCCCCCAATCCTTCACCCCTGGACTGAAATCCCGAGGGAGTTGTGCAACCCCTAGCCCTGCTCCTTCGTCCCAGGCGGAGCCAGGTTCAGCTGCAAGCATCGAGCCTGCATCTCGGAGGATGGGCCGCCGCTTTCCAGCCAAACTGCTCTAGACTTCAGAAGAGGCAGATAAGAGGCTTCAAACAGCAGGGGAAAAAAGGCAAAAACTTCTCCACTTCCCCCACCCTGTCTCAGCAGCAACAAAGGTAGCACAGTGTGGTGGTGACTTATCCAGTGCTTGTTAGAGTAACCTTGTCTTTTCTAACTTTTCTCTACTTTTCTCCTTCTTTCTCTTTGCCTCTCTTACCATTAGATAAAGAGATACCCATTTGTTTGGCACCAACATTTAATCTCGTTTGGTTTTAATCTGGTCTTTGGGAATATTTTGAACCTTCAAAGTTCTTTCCTTTTTATACTCAGAGATTTCCTTTTCTTTGCCCTTCTGGGTGTAAATCAGATAGTAACAAAGTGTCATAATGCTCTCCACGGTTCTGTGAGGCGCCACAATGTCACAATGGACTTTTGGTTCCATGAACTTTGGTACTGTCAGCAACAGTCTCCTTGGCTCCGCAGTGTCACAATGGACCCTTGGCTCCGTGAGGTTCAGTAGCGTAACACGGACGCCTTGATTGCATGAGGTTGTGCAGTGTCACAATGATCTCCTTGGTTCTGCGGCCCTGCTGTGTAACAATGGGCCCCTTCCTTTGCTGATGGCTCTGCGTCCTGCCTGCCTCTGCCTTGGCACACAAAGCCTTGGGCTGCTCCAGACTCCTTCTGGGGGACACGTTGCACCACTGCACTGCCCTGGGAGAGAAATTCCTTTCTCCTTGTGTCCAGCCTGGACCTGCCCAGCTGCCCTTGGCATTAATTCTTTCTTTTGCCAGCTGGTCTCTACTAGGTAGAAAGGATCCACCATGTCTGAAACCACCCTTCAAGCCCACCCAGGACTCTCCTCCACTGTCCTCAGTCTCCACTCCACTGAGCACAGAGCTCCTTTGTCCCTCTGTAGTGATCATGTGCTCGAGGCCACAGGCACCTGGACAAGAAGGTCGGTTCTTTTCTACAGGAAGGAAACCACAGAACCCCAGTGTTTTGAAGGCAGATGAGAGGCAGCCACCAGAGGCCAAGGCAAGGCAGACGTGTCTGTCCTTGCAGCTTCTGTCTGAAAGCAACCCTTGGACATACGGGGAGTTTTGGAGGTGGAATTCCATTTCAGCTGTGGGTGCCTGGACGGGAATGACACTTCTTCTCCCCAGGAAGGAAAGGGCAGAGCCCCAGTGTTTCAAAGGCTGATTAGTGGTGCCTCAAGGAGGCCAAGGCCAGCCAGACCTGTTTGTCTTGGCAGCTTTTGTCTTGGAGCAATCCTTGGCTAGATGCAATTTGGGAGGCCAAATCCCAGTTTTGTCCGTGGACATCTGGCCCAGAAGGACAGTTCTTTTCCATTGGCAGCAAAGTGAGGAGGCCCAGTGTTTCAAAGGCAGATGAGAGCTGGCCCTCAGGAAGCCAAGGGAAGCTGGACATTCCTGGCAGCTTTTGTCGGGGAGCTATTCCTTGGAGATATGGAATTTCAGAGGTGGATTCCCAATTTTGGCCATGGATGGCTGGACTTGAAAGATGGTTTTTTCCATGGGAAGAGAAGCACAGCCCCTGCGTGTTTTGAAGGCAGATGCGAGGTGGCCCCTAAGAGGCCAAGGCCAGCCTGAGCTGTCTGTCCTGGCAGGTTTCACATGGGAACAATCCTCGGACAGAATCCAATTTGGAGGTAGAATCCTAATTTCAGCCATGGGTCCCTGGAGGAGAAGGACAGTGCTTTCGCACAGAAAGGAAAGCAAGGAACTCCAGCGTTTCAGGGCCAGAGGAGAAGCACCCCTCAACATGCCAAGCTCAGCTGGACCAGGCAGGTGGCCCCCAGGAGGCCAAGCCAACCACACCTGTTCCACGCTCTTTGCAGCCTTGGGGCCCTGCAGCATCACCATTTTGTTCCCCTGAGGCCCAGCAATAGCACAGTGGTCTCCTTGGCTCTACAGCGGCACAAAGGCCCCTTGCTTCCACGAGGCCTGGCTGTGTCACAATGGTTTCCTTGGTTCCATGGGGCTGCAGAATAACACAATGGCCCACTGGTTCCATGAGGTCACAGAGGGTCACAAGGGTCTCCATGATTCCGTAAGGTGCTGCAGGGTCACAATGGCTCCTTGGTTCTATTGGGCTCCCCAGGATCACAATGGCCCCTTGGTTCCACAAGGCCTGGCTGTGGCACACTGGCCCTTTGCTTCCGTGAGACCTTGCAGTGTCACAATGGCCCCTTGCTTCTGTCAGGCCTGGCTGTGTCACAATGGCCCCTGGCTCCCATGAGGCCCTGTGATGTCACAATGGTCTCACTGGTTCCACGAGGCCCTGCAGTTCCACAATGGCCCTTCAGTGTCACAAGGCCTTGAAGTGTCATAATAGTCTCAGCGGGTTGCCCAGCTGCTTCACAATGGCCTCCTTGGTTCCATGATGCCCCGTAGCGTAACAACGGTATCCTTGCTTCCACACAGTCAGAATGGCCCCGTGGCCTCCTGGAGCCCCACAGTGTCACTACGATCCCCTTGATTCCACGAGGCCCTGCCGTGCTACAATGACCCCTTGCTTATACAAGGCCCTGCTGTGTCACAATGGCCCCTTGCTTCTGAAGTGTGCAAGAGCCTAATACTAAGAGAAAGGCGCCAAAAAACGCTTCGCCATTATCACTGCTCAACACCTGAAAGGCTTCAAAAGTGCTTCGTCATGATGGCTGCTTATCATAATCACTTTTGAACGCCTGGAAACTACGTGCCGTACGGGCCGTGCATAGCCCGCCTTGAGGCCCATAAAAAGGAAGGCAAAACTGGTGCAAAATGTGGAGGCAAAAGCAAAAGGTAGAATCCCCGCCCTTTGCCTTTCCCCCCACCACCACCATCGCCTGCCGTGAGGCACCCTGAGGCCTCCGGGAGCCGACGCCGCCCGCCTGGGGAGCACCCCCCAATCCTTCACCCCTGGACTGAAATCCCGAGGGAGTTGTGCAACCCCTAGCCCTGCTCCTTCGTCCCAGGCGGAGCCAGGTTCAGCTGCAAGCATCGAGCCTGCATCTCGGAGGATGGGCCGCCGCTTTCCAGCCAAACTGCTCTAGACTTCAGAAGAGGCAGATAAGAGGCTTCAAACAGCAGGGGAAAAAAGGCAAAAACTTCTCCACTTCCCCCACCCTGTCTCAGCAGCAACAAAGGTAGCACAGTGTGGTGGTGACTTATCCAGTGCTTGTTAGAGTAACCTTGTCTTTTCTAACTTTTCTCTACTTTTCTCCTTCTTTCTCTTTGCCTCTCTTACCATTAGATAAAGAGATACCCATTTGTTTGGCACCAACATTTAATCTCGTTTGGTTTTAATCTGGTCTTTGGGAATATTTTGAACCTTCAAAGTTCTTTCCTTTTTATACTCAGAGATTTCCTTTTCTTTGCCCTTCTGGGTGTAAATCAGATAGTAACAAAGTGTCATAATGCTCTCCACGGTTCCGTGAGGCGCCACAATGTCACAATGGACTTTTGGTTCCATGAACTTTGGTACTGTCAGCAACAGTCTCCTTGGCTCCGCAGTGTCACAATGGACCCTTGGCTCCGTGAGGTTCAGTAGCGTAACACGGACGCCTTGATTGCATGAGGTTGTGCAGTGTCACAATGATCTCCTTGGTTCTGCGGCCCTGCTGTGTAACAATGGGCCCCTTCCTTTGCTGATGGCTCTGCGTCCTGCCTGCCTCTGCCTTGGCACACAAAGCCTTGGGCTGCTCCAGACTCCTTCTGGGGGACACGTTGCACCACTGCACTGCCCTGGGAGAGAAATTCCTTTCTCCTTGTGTCCAGCCTGGACCTGCCCAGCTGCCCTTGGCATTAATTCTTTCTTTTGCCAGCTGGTCTCTACTAGGTAGAAAGGATCCACCATGTCTGAAACCACCCTTCAAGCCCACCCAGGACTCTCCTCCACTGTCCTCAGTCTCCACTCCACTGAGCACAGAGCTCCTTTGTCCCTCTGTAGTGATCATGTGCTCGAGGCCACGGGCACCTGGACAAGAAGGTCGGTTCTTTTCTACAGGAAGGAAACCACAGAACCCCAGTGTTTTGAAGGCAGATGAGAGGCAGCCACCAGAGGCCAAGGCAAGGCAGACGTGTCTGTCCTTGCAGCTTCTGTCTGAAAGCAACCCTTGGACATACGGGGAGTTTTGGAGGTGGAATTCCATTTCAGCTGTGGGTGCCTGGACGGGAATGACACTTCTTCTCCCCAGGAAGGAAAGGGCAGAGCCCCAGTGTTTCAAAGGCTGATTAGTGGTGCCTCAAGGAGGCCAAGGCCAGCCAGACCTGTTTGTCTTGGCAGCTTTTGTCTTGGAGCAATCCTTGGCTAGATGCAATTTGGGAGGCCAAATCCCAGTTTTGTCCGTGGACATCTGGCCCAGAAGGACAGTTCTTTTCCATTGGCAGCAAAGTGAGGAGGCCCAGTGTTTCAAAGGCAGATGAGAGCTGGCCCTCAGGAAGCCAAGGGAAGCTGGACATTCCTGGCAGCTTTTGTCGGGGAGCTATTCCTTGGAGATATGGAATTTCAGAGGTGGATTCCCAATTTTGGCCATGGATGGCTGGACTTGAAAGATGGTTTTTTCCATGGGAAGAGAAGCACAGCCCCTGCGTGTTTTGAAGGCAGATGCGAGGTGGCCCCTAAGAGGCCAAGGCCAGCCTGAGCTGTCTGTCCTGGCAGGTTTCACATGGGAACAATCCTCGGACAGAATCCAATTTGGAGGTAGAATCCTAATTTCAGCCATGGGTCCCTGGAGGAGAAGGACAGTGCTTTCGCACAGAAAGGAAAGCAAGGAACTCCAGCGTTTCAGGGCCAGAGGAGAAGCACCCCTCAACATGCCAAGCTCAGCTGGACCAGGCAGGTGGCCCCCAGGAGGCCAAGCCAACCACACCTGTTCCACGCTCTTTGCAGCCTTGGGGCCCTGCAGCATCACCATTTTGTTCCCCTGAGGCCCAGCAATAGCACAGTGGTCTCCTTGGCTCTACAGCGGCACAAAGGCCCCTTGCTTCCACGAGGCCTGGCTGTGTCACAATGGTTTCCTTGGTTCCATGGGGCTGCAGAATAACACAATGGCCCACTGGTTCCATGAGGTCACAGAGGGTCACAAGGGTCTCCATGATTCCGTAAGGTGCTGCAGGGTCACAATGGCTCCTTGGTTCTATTGGGCTCCCCAGGATCACAATGGCCCCTTGGTTCCACAAGGCCTGGCTGTGGCACACTGGCCCTTTGCTTCCGTGAGACCTTGCAGTGTCACAATGGCCCCTTGCTTCTGTCAGGCCTGGCTGTGTCACAATGGCCCCTGGCTCCCATGAGGCCCTGTGATGTCACAATGGTCTCACTGGTTCCACGAGGCCCTGCAGTTCCACAATGGCCCTTCAGTGTCACAAGGCCTTGAAGTGTCATAATAGTCTCAGCGGGTTGCCCAGCTGCTTCACAATGGCCTCCTTGGTTCCATGATGCCCCGTAGCGTAACAACGGTATCCTTGCTTCCACACAGTCAGAATGGCCCCGTGGCCTCCTGGAGCCCCACAGTGTCACTACGATCCCCTTGATTCCACGAGGCCCTGCCGTGCTACAATGACCCCTTGCTTATACAAGGCCCTGCTGTGTCACAATGGCCCCTTGCTTCTGAAGTGTGCAAGAGCCTAATACTAAGAGAAAGGCGCCAAAAAACGCTTCGCCATTATCACTGCTCAACACCTGAAAGGCTTCAAAAGTGCTTCGTCATGATGGCTGCTTATCATAATCACTTTTGAACGCCTGGAAACTACGTGCCGTACGGGCCGTGCATAGCCCGCCTTGAGGCCCATAAAAAGGAAGGCAAAACTGGTGCAAAATGTGGAGGCAAAAGCAAAAGGTAGAATCCCCGCCCTTTGCCTTTCCCCCCACCACCACCATCGCCTGCCGTGAGGCACCCTGAGGCCTCCGGGAGCCGACGCCGCCCGCCTGGGGAGCACCCCCCAATCCTTCACCCCTGGACTGAAATCCCGAGGGAGTTGTGCAACCCCTAGCCCTGCTCCTTCGTCCCAGGCGGAGCCAGGTTCAGCTGCAAGCATCGAGCCTGCATCTCGGAGGATGGGCCGCCGCTTTCCAGCCAAACTGCTCTAGACTTCAGAAGAGGCAGATAAGAGGCTTCAAACAGCAGGGGAAAAAAGGCAAAAACTTCTCCACTTCCCCCACCCTGTCTCAGCAGCAACAAAGGTAGCACAGTGTGGTGGTGACTTATCCAGTGCTTGTTAGAGTAACCTTGTCTTTTCTAACTTTTCTCTACTTTTCTCCTTCTTTCTCTTTGCCTCTCTTACCATTAGATAAAGAGATACCCATTTGTTTGGCACCAACATTTAATCTCGTTTGGTTTTAATCTGGTCTTTGGGAATATTTTGAACCTTCAAAGTTCTTTCCTTTTTATACTCAGAGATTTCCTTTTCTTTGCCCTTCTGGGTGTAAATCAGATAGTAACAAAGTGTCATAATGCTCTCCACGGTTCCGTGAGGCGCCACAATGTCACAATGGACTTTTGGTTCCATGAACTTTGGTACTGTCAGCAACAGTCTCCTTGGCTCCGCAGTGTCACAATGGACCCTTGGCTCCGTGAGGTTCAGTAGCGTAACACGGACGCCTTGATTGCATGAGGTTGTGCAGTGTCACAATGATCTCCTTGGTTCTGCGGCCCTGCTGTGTAACAATGGGCCCCTTCCTTTGCTGATGGCTCTGCGTCCTGCCTGCCTCTGCCTTGGCACACAAAGCCTTGGGCTGCTCCAGACTCCTTCTGGGGGACACGTTGCACCACTGCACTGCCCTGGGAGAGAAATTCCTTTCTCCTTGTGTCCAGCCTGGACCTGCCCAGCTGCCCTTGGCATTAATTCTTTCTTTTGCCAGCTGGTCTCTACTAGCTAGAAAGGATCCACCATGTCTGAAACCACCCTTCAAGCCCACCCAGGACTCTCCTCCACTGTCCTCAGTCTCCACTCCACTGAGCACAGAGCTCCTTTGTCCCTCTGTAGTGATCATGTGCTCGAGGCCACGGGCACCTGGACAAGAAGGTCGGTTCTTTTCTACAGGAAGGAAACCACAGAACCCCAGTGTTTTGAAGGCAGATGAGAGGCAGCCACCAGAGGCCAAGGCAAGGCAGACGTGTCTGTCCTTGCAGCTTCTGTCTGAAAGCAACCCTTGGACATACGGGGAGTTTTGGAGGTGGAATTCCATTTCAGCTGTGGGTGCCTGGACGGGAATGACACTTCTTCTCCCCAGGAAGGAAAGGGCAGAGCCCCAGTGTTTCAAAGGCTGATTAGTGGTGCCTCAAGGAGGCCAAGGCCAGCCAGACCTGTTTGTCTTGGCAGCTTTTGTCTTGGAGCAATCCTTGGCTAGATGCAATTTGGGAGGCCAAATCCCAGTTTTGTCCGTGGACATCTGGCCCAGAAGGACAGTTCTTTTCCATTGGCAGCAAAGTGAGGAGGCCCAGTGTTTCAAAGGCAGATGAGAGCTGGCCCTCAGGAAGCCAAGGGAAGCTGGACATTCCTGGCAGCTTTTGTCGGGGAGCTATTCCTTGGAGATATGGAATTTCAGAGGTGGATTCCCAATTTTGGCCATGGATGGCTGGACTTGAAAGATGGTTTTTTCCATGGGAAGAGAAGCACAGCCCCCGCGTGTTTTGAAGGCAGATGCGAGGTGGCCCCTAAGAGGCCAAGGCCAGCCTGAGCTGTCTGTCCTGGCAGGTTTCACATGGGAACAATCCTCGGACAGAATCCAATTTGGAGGTAGAATCCTAATTTCAGCCATGGGTCCCTGGAGGAGAAGGACAGTGCTTTCGCACAGAAAGGAAAGCAAGGAACTCCAGCGTTTCAGGGCCAGAGGAGAAGCACCCCTCAACATGCCAAGCTCAGCTGGACCAGGCAGGTGGCCCCCAGGAGGCCAAGCCAACCACACCTGTTCCACGCTCTTTGCAGCCTTGGGGCCCTGCAGCATCACCATTTTGTTCCCCTGAGGCCCAGCAATAGCACAGTGGTCTCCTTGGCTCTACAGCGGCACAAAGGCCCCTTGCTTCCACGAGGCCTGGCTGTGTCACAATGGTTTCCTTGGTTCCATGGGGCTGCAGAATAACACAATGGCCCACTGGTTCCATGAGGTCACAGAGGGTCACAAGGGTCTCCATGATTCCGTAAGGTGCTGCAGGGTCACAATGGCTCCTTGGTTCTATTGGGCTCCCCAGGATCACAATGGCCCCTTGGTTCCACAAGGCCTGGCTGTGGCACACTGGCCCTTTGCTTCCGTGAGACCTTGCAGTGTCACAATGGCCCCTTGCTTCTGTCAGGCCTGGCTGTGTCACAATGGCCCCTGGCTCCCATGAGGCCCTGTGATGTCACAATGGTCTCACTGGTTCCACGAGGCCCTGCAGTTCCACAATGGCCCTTCAGTGTCACAAGGCCTTGAAGTGTCATAATAGTCTCAGCGGGTTGCCCAGCTGCTTCACAATGGCCTCCTTGGTTCCATGATGCCCCGTAGCGTAACAACGGTATCCTTGCTTCCACACAGTCAGAATGGCCCCGTGGCCTCCTGGAGCCCCACAGTGTCACTACGATCCCCTTGATTCCACGAGGCCCTGCCGTGCTACAATGACCCCTTGCTTATACAAGGCCCTGCTGTGTCACAATGGCCCCTTGCTTCTGAAGTGTGCAAGAGCCTAATACTAAGAGAAAGGCGCCAAAAAACGCTTCGCCATTATCACTGCTCAACACCTGAAAGGCTTCAAAAGTGCTTCGTCATGATGGCTGCTTATCATAATCACTTTTGAACGCCTGGAAACTACGTGCCGTACGGGCCGTGCATAGCCCGCCTTGAGGCCCATAAAAAGGAAGGCAAAACTGGTGCAAAATGTGGAGGCAAAAGCAAAAGGTAGAATCCCCGCCCTTTGCCTTTCCCCCCACCACCACCATCGCCTGCCGTGAGGCACCCTGAGGCCTCCGGGAGCCGACGCCGCCCGCCTGGGGAGCACCCCCCAATCCTTCACCCCTGGACTGAAATCCCGAGGGAGTTGTGCAACCCCTAGCCCTGCTCCTTCGTCCCAGGCGGAGCCAGGTTCAGCTGCAAGCATCGAGCCTGCATCTCGGAGGATGGGCCGCCGCTTTCCAGCCAAACTGCTCTAGACTTCAGAAGAGGCAGATAAGAGGCTTCAAACAGCAGGGGAAAAAAGGCAAAAACTTCTCCACTTCCCCCACCCTGTCTCAGCAGCAACAAAGGTAGCACAGTGTGGTGGTGACTTATCCAGTGCTTGTTAGAGTAACCTTGTCTTTTCTAACTTTTCTCTACTTTTCTCCTTCTTTCTCTTTGCCTCTCTTACCATTAGATAAAGAGATACCCATTTGTTTGGCACCAACATTTAATCTCGTTTGGTTTTAATCTGGTCTTTGGGAATATTTTGAACCTTCAAAGTTCTTTCCTTTTTATACTCAGAGATTTCCTTTTCTTTGCCCTTCTGGGTGTAAATCAGATAGTAACAAAGTGTCATAATGCTCTCCACGGTTCCATGAGGCGCCACAATGTCACAATGGACTTTTGGTTCCATGAACTTTGGTACTGTCAGCAACAGTCTCCTTGGCTCCGCAGTGTCACAATGGACCCTTGGCTCCATGAGGTTCAGTAGCGTAACACGGACGCCTTGATTGCATGAGGTTGTGCAGTGTCACAATGATCTCCTTGGTTCTGCGGCCCTGCTGTGTAACAATGGGCCCCTTCCTTTGCTGATGGCTCTGCGTCCTGCCTGGCTCTGCCTTGGCACACAAAGCCTTGGGCTGCTCCAGACTCCTTCTGGGGGACACGTTGCACCACTGCACTGCCCTGGGAGAGAAATTCCTTTCTCCTTGTGTCCAGCCTGGACCTGCCCAGCTGCCCTTGGCATTAATTCTTTCTTTTGCCAGCTGGTCTCTACTAGGTAGAAAGGATCCACCATGTCTGAAACCACCCTTCAAGCCCACCCAGGACTCTCCTCCACTGTCCTCAGTCTCCACTTCACTGAGCACAGAGCTCCTTTGTCCCTCTGTAGTGATCATGTGCTCGAGGCCACGGGCACCTGGACAAGAAGGTCGGTTCTTTTCTACAGGAAGGAAACCACAGAACCCCAGTGTTTTGAAGGCAGATGAGAGGCAGCCACCAGAGGCCAAGGCAAGGCAGACGTGTCTGTCCTTGCAGCTTCTGTCTGAAAGCAACCCTTGGACATACGGGGAGTTTTGGAGGTGGAATTCCATTTCAGCTGTGGGTGCCTGGACGGGAATGACACTTCTTCTCCCCAGGAAGGAAAGGGCAGAGCCCCAGTGTTTCAAAGGCTGATTAGTGGTGCCTCAAGGAGGCCAAGGCCAGCCAGACCTGTTTGTCTTGGCAGCTTTTGTCTTGGAGCAATCCTTGGCTAGATGCAATTTGGGAGGCCAAATCCCAGTTTTGTCCGTGGACATCTGGCCCAGAAGGACAGTTCTTTTCCATTGGCAGCAAAGTGAGGAGGCCCAGTGTTTCAAAGGCAGATGAGAGCTGGCCCTCAGGAAGCCAAGGGAAGCTGGACATTCCTGGCAGCTTTTGTCGGGGAGCTATTCCTTGGAGATATGGAATTTCAGAGGTGGATTCCCAATTTTGGCCATGGATGGCTGGACTTGAAAGATGGTTTTTTCCATGGGAAGAGAAGCACAGCCCCCGCGTGTTTTGAAGGCAGATGCGAGGTGGCCCCTAAGAGGCCAAGGCCAGCCTGAGCTGTCTGTCCTGGCAGGTTTCACATGGGAACAATCCTCGGACAGAATCCAATTTGGAGGTAGAATCCTAATTTCAGCCATGGGTCCCTGGAGGAGAAGGACAGTGCTTTCGCACAGAAAGGAAAGCAAGGAACTCCAGCGTTTCAGGGCCAGAGGAGAAGCACCCCTCAACATGCCAAGCTCAGCTGGACCAGGCAGGTGGCCCCCAGGAGGCCAAGCCAACCACACCTGTTCCACGCTCTTTGCAGCCTTGGGGCCCTGCAGCATCACCATTTTGTTCCCCTGAGGCCCAGCAATAGCACAGTGGTCTCCTTGGCTCTACAGCGGCACAAAGGCCCCTTGCTTCCACGAGGCCTGGCTGTGTCACAATGGTTTCCTTGGTTCCATGGGGCTGCAGAATAACACAATGGCCCACTGGTTCCATGAGGTCACAGAGGGTCACAAGGGTCTCCATGATTCCGTAAGGTGCTGCAGGGTCACAATGGCTCCTTGGTTCTATTGGGCTCCCCAGGATCACAATGGCCCCTTGGTTCCACAAGGCCTGGCTGTGGCACACTGGCCCTTTGCTTCCGTGAGACCTTGCAGTGTCACAATGGCCCCTTGCTTCTGTCAGGCCTGGCTGTGTCACAATGGCCCCTGGCTCCCATGAGGCCCTGTGATGTCACAATGGTCTCACTGGTTCCACGAGGCCCTGCAGTTCCACAATGGCCCTTCAGTGTCACAAGGCCTTGAAGTGTCATAATAGTCTCAGCGGGTTGCCCAGCTGCTTCACAATGGCCTCCTTGGTTCCATGATGCCCCGTAGCGTAACAACGGTATCCTTGCTTCCACACAGTCAGAATGGCCCCGTGGCCTCCTGGAGCCCCACAGTGTCACTACGATCCCCTTGATTCCACGAGGCCCTGCCGTGCTACAATGACCCCTTGCTTATACAAGGCCCTGCTGTGTCACAATGGCCCCTTGCTTCTGAAGTGTGCAAGAGCCTAATACTAAGAGAAAGGCGCCAAAAAACGCTTCGCCATTATCACTGCTCAACACCTGAAAGGCTTCAAAAGTGCTTCGTCATGATGGCTGCTTATCATAATCACTTTTGAACGCCTGGAAACTACGTGCCGTACGGGCCGTGCATAGCCCGCCTTGAGGCCCATAAAAAGGAAGGCAAAACTGGTGCAAAATGTGGAGGCAAAAGCAAAAGGTAGAATCCCCGCCCTTTGCCTTTCCCCCCACCACCACCATCGCCTGCCGTGAGGCACCCTGAGGCCTCCGGGAGCCGACGCCGCCCGCCTGGGGAGCACCCCCCAATCCTTCACCCCTGGACTGAAATCCCGAGGGAGTTGTGCAACCCCTAGCCCTGCTCCTTCGTCCCAGGCGGAGCCAGGTTCAGCTGCAAGCATCGAGCCTGCATCTCGGAGGATGGGCCGCCGCTTTCCAGCCAAACTGCTCTAGACTTCAGAAGAGGCAGATAAGAGGCTTCAAACAGCAGGGGAAAAAAGGCAAAAACTTCTCCACTTCCCCCACCCTGTCTCAGCAGCAACAAAGGTAGCACAGTGTGGTGGTGACTTATCCAGTGCTTGTTAGAGTAACCTTGTCTTTTCTAACTTTTCTCTACTTTTCTCCTTCTTTCTCTTTGCCTCTCTTACCATTAGATAAAGAGATACCCATTTGTTTGGCACCAACATTTAATCTCGTTTGGTTTTAATCTGGTCTTTGGGAATATTTTGAACCTTCAAAGTTCTTTCCTTTTTATACTCAGAGATTTCCTTTTCTTTGCCCTTCTGGGTGTAAATCAGATAGTAACAAAGTGTCATAATGCTCTCCACGGTTCCATGAGGCGCCACAATGTCACAATGGACTTTTGGTTCCATGAACTTTGGTACTGTCAGCAACAGTCTCCTTGGCTCCGCAGTGTCACAATGGACCCTTGGCTCCATGAGGTTCAGTAGCGTAACACGGACGCCTTGATTGCATGAGGTTGTGCAGTGTCACAATGATCTCCTTGGTTCTGCGGCCCTGCTGTGTAACAATGGGCCCCTTCCTTTGCTGATGGCTCTGCGTCCTGCCTGGCTCTGCCTTGGCACACAAAGCCTTGGGCTGCTCCAGACTCCTTCTGGGGGACACGTTGCACCACTGCACTGCCCTGGGAGAGAAATTCCTTTCTCCTTGTGTCCAGCCTGGACCTGCCCAGCTGCCCTTGGCATTAATTCTTTCTTTTTCCAGCTGGTCTCTACTAGGTAGAAAGGATCCACCATGTCTGAAACCACCCTTCAAGCCCACCCAGGACTCTCCTCCACTGTCCTCAGTCTCCACTCCACTGAGCACAGAGCTCCTTTGTCCCTCTGTAGTGATCATGTGCTCGAGGCCACAGGCACCTGGACAAGAAGGTCGGTTCTTTTCTACAGGAAGGAAACCACAGAACCCCAGTGTTTTGAAGGCAGATGAGAGGCAGCCACCAGAGGCCAAGGCAAGGCAGACGTGTCTGTCCTTGCAGCTTCTGTCTGAAAGCAACCCTTGGACATACGGGGAGTTTTGGAGGTGGAATTCCATTTCAGCTGTGGGTGCCTGGACGGGAATGACACTTCTTCTCCCCAGGAAGGAAAGGGCAGAGCCCCAGTGTTTCAAAGGCTGATTAGTGGTGCCTCAAGGAGGCCAAGGCCAGCCAGACCTGTTTGTCTTGGCAGCTTTTGTCTTGGAGCAATCCTTGGCTAGATGCAATTTGGGAGGCCAAATCCCAGTTTTGTCCGTGGACATCTGGCCCAGAAGGACAGTTCTTTTCCATTGGCAGCAAAGTGAGGAGGCCCAGTGTTTCAAAGGCAGATGAGAGCTGGCCCTCAGGAAGCCAAGGGAAGCTGGACATTCCTGGCAGCTTTTGTCGGGGAGCTATTCCTTGGAGATATGGAATTTCAGAGGTGGATTCCCAATTTTGGCCATGGATGGCTGGACTTGAAAGATGGTTTTTTCCATGGGAAGAGAAGCACAGCCCCCGCGTGTTTTGAAGGCAGATGCGAGGTGGCCCCTAAGAGGCCAAGGCCAGCCTGAGCTGTCTGTCCTGGCAGGTTTCACATGGGAACAATCCTCGGACAGAATCCAATTTGGAGGTAGAATCCTAATTTCAGCCATGGGTCCCTGGAGGAGAAGGACAGTGCTTTCGCACAGAAAGGAAAGCAAGGAACTCCAGCGTTTCAGGGCCAGAGGAGAAGCACCCCTCAACATGCCAAGCTCAGCTGGACCAGGCAGGTGGCCCCCAGGAGGCCAAGCCAACCACACCTGTTCCACGCTCTTTGCAGCCTTGGGGCCCTGCAGCATCACCATTTTGTTCCCCTGAGGCCCAGCAATAGCACAGTGGTCTCCTTGGCTCTACAGCGGCACAAAGGCCCCTTGCTTCCACGAGGCCTGGCTGTGTCACAATGGTTTCCTTGGTTCCATGGGGCTGCAGAATAACACAATGGCCCACTGGTTCCATGAGGTCACAGAGGGTCACAAGGGTCTCCATGATTCCGTAAGGTGCTGCAGGGTCACAATGGCTCCTTGGTTCTATTGGGCTCCCCAGGATCACAATGGCCCCTTGGTTCCACAAGGCCTGGCTGTGGCACACTGGCCCTTTGCTTCCGTGAGACCTTGCAGTGTCACAATGGCCCCTTGCTTCTGTCAGGCCTGGCTGTGTCACAATGGCCCCTGGCTCCCATGAGGCCCTGTGATGTCACAATGGTCTCACTGGTTCCACGAGGCCCTGCAGTTCCACAATGGCCCTTCAGTGTCACAAGGCCTTGAAGTGTCATAATAGTCTCAGCGGGTTGCCCAGCTGCTTCACAATGGCCTCCTTGGTTCCATGATGCCCCGTAGCGTAACAACGGTATCCTTGCTTCCACACAGTCAGAATGGCCCCGTGGCCTCCTGGAGCCCCACAGTGTCACTACGATCCCCTTGATTCCACGAGGCCCTGCCGTGCTACAATGACCCCTTGCTTATACAAGGCCCTGCTGTGTCACAATGGCCCCTTGCTTCTGAAGTGTGCAAGAGCCTAATACTAAGAGAAAGGCGCCAAAAAACGCTTCGCCATTATCACTGCTCAACACCTGAAAGGCTTCAAAAGTGCTTCGTCATGATGGCTGCTTATCATAATCACTTTTGAACGCCTGGAAACTACGTGCCGTACGGGCCGTGCATAGCCCGCCTTGAGGCCCATAAAAAGGAAGGCAAAACTGGTGCAAAATGTGGAGGCAAAAGCAAAAGGTAGAATCCCCGCCCTTTGCCTTTCCCCCCACCACCACCATCGCCTGCCGTGAGGCACCCTGAGGCCTCCGGGAGCCGACGCCGCCCGCCTGGGGAGCACCCCCCAATCCTTCACCCCTGGACTGAAATCCCGAGGGAGTTGTGCAACCCCTAGCCCTGCTCCTTCGTCCCAGGCGGAGCCAGGTTCAGCTGCAAGCATCGAGCCTGCATCTCGGAGGATGGGCCGCCGCTTTCCAGCCAAACTGCTCTAGACTTCAGAAGAGGCAGATAAGAGGCTTCAAACAGCAGGGGAAAAAAGGCAAAAACTTCTCCACTTCCCCCACCCTGTCTCAGCAGCAACAAAGGTAGCACAGTGTGGTGGTGACTTATGCAGTGCTTGTTAGAGTAACCTTGTCTTTTCTAACTTTTCTCTACTTTTCTCCTTCTTTCTCTTTGCCTCTCTTACCATTAGATAAAGAGATACCCATTTGTTTGGCACCAACATTTAATCTCGTTTGGTTTTAATCTGGTCTTTGGGAATATTTTGAACCTTCAAAGTTCTTTCCTTTTTATACTCAGAGATTTCCTTTTCTTTGCCCTTCTGGGTGTAAATCAGATAGTAACAAAGTGTCATAATGCTCTCCACGGTTCCGTGAGGCGCCACAATGTCACAATGGACTTTTGGTTCCATGAACTTTGGTACTGTCAGCAACAGTCTCCTTGGCTCCGCAGGGTCACAATGGACCCTTGGCTCCGTGAGGTTCAGTAGCGTAACACGGACGCCTTGATTGCATGAGGTTGTGCAGTGTCACAATGATCTCCTTGGTTCTGCGGCCCTGCTGTGTAACAATGGGCCCCTTCCTTTGCTGATGGCTCTGCGTCCTGCCTGCCTCTGCCTTGGCACACAAAGCCTTGGGCTGCTCCAGACTCCTTCTGGGGGACACGTTGCACCACTGCACTGCCCTGGGAGAGAAATTCCTTTCTCCTTGTGTCCAGCCTGGACCTGCCCAGCTGCCCTTGGCATTAATTCTTTCTTTTGCCAGCTGGTCTCTACTAGGTAGAAAGGATCCACCATGTCTGAAACCACCCTTCAAGCCCACCCAGGACTCTCCTCCACTGTCCTCAGTCTCCACTCCACTGAGCACAGAGCTCCTTTGTCCCTCTGTAGTGATCATGTGCTCGAGGCCACGGGCACCTGGACAAGAAGGTCGGTTCTTTTCTACAGGAAGGAAACCACAGAACCCCAGTGTTTTGAAGGCAGATGAGAGGCAGCCACCAGAGGCCAAGGCAAGGCAGACGTGTCTGTCCTTGCAGCTTCTGTCTGAAAGCAACCCTTGGACATACGGGGAGTTTTGGAGGTGGAATTCCATTTCAGCTGTGGGTGCCTGGACGGGAATGACACTTCTTCTCCCCAGGAAGGAAAGGGCAGAGCCCCAGTGTTTCAAAGGCTGATTAGTGGTGCCTCAAGGAGGCCAAGGCCAGCCAGACCTGTTTGTCTTGGCAGCTTTTGTCTTGGAGCAATCCTTGGCTAGATGCAATTTGGGAGGCCAAATCCCAGTTTTGTCCGTGGACATCTGGCCCAGAAGGACAGTTCTTTTCCATTGGCAGCAAAGTGAGGAGGCCCAGTGTTTCAAAGGCAGATGAGAGCTGGCCCTCAGGAAGCCAAGGGAAGCTGGACATTCCTGGCAGCTTTTGTCGGGGAGCTATTCCTTGGAGATATGGAATTTCAGAGGTGGATTCCCAATTTTGGCCATGGATGGCTGGACTTGAAAGATGGTTTTTTCCATGGGAAGAGAAGCACAGCCCCCGCGTGTTTTGAAGGCAGATGCGAGGTGGCCCCTAAGAGGCCAAGGCCAGCCTGAGCTGTCTGTCCTGGCAGGTTTCACATGGGAACAATCCTCGGACAGAATCCAATTTGGAGGTAGAATCCTAATTTCAGCCATGGGTCCCTGGAGGAGAAGGACAGTGCTTTCGCACAGAAAGGAAAGCAAGGAACTCCAGCGTTTCAGGGCCAGAGGAGAAGCACCCCTCAACATGCCAAGCTCAGCTGGACCAGGCAGGTGGCCCCCAGGAGGCCAAGCCAACCACACCTGTTCCACGCTCTTTGCAGCCTTGGGGCCCTGCAGCATCACCATTTTGTTCCCCTGAGGCCCAGCAATAGCACAGTGGTCTCCTTGGCTCTACAGCGGCACAAAGGCCCCTTGCTTCCACGAGGCCTGGCTGTGTCACAATGGTTTCCTTGGTTCCATGGGGCTGCAGAATAACACAATGGCCCACTGGTTCCATGAGGTCACAGAGGGTCACAAGGGTCTCCATGATTCCGTAAGGTGCTGCAGGGTCACAATGGCTCCTTGGTTCTATTGGGCTCCCCAGGATCACAATGGCCCCTTGGTTCCACAAGGCCTGGCTGTGGCACACTGGCCCTTTGCTTCCGTGAGACCTTGCAGTGTCACAATGGCCCCTTGCTTCTGTCAGGCCTGGCTGTGTCACAATGGCCCCTGGCTCCCATGAGGCCCTGTGATGTCACAATGGTCTCACTGGTTCCACGAGGCCCTGCAGTTCCACAATGGCCCTTCAGTGTCACAAGGCCTTGAAGTGTCATAATAGTCTCAGCGGGTTGCCCAGCTGCTTCACAATGGCCTCCTTGGTTCCATGATGCCCCGTAGCGTAACAACGGTATCCTTGCTTCCACACAGTCAGAATGGCCCCGTGGCCTCCTGGAGCCCCACAGTGTCACTACGATCCCCTTGATTCCACGAGGCCCTGCCGTGCTACAATGACCCCTTGCTTATACAAGGCCCTGCTGTGTCACAATGGCCCCTTGCTTCTGAAGTGTGCAAGAGCCTAATACTAAGAGAAAGGCGCCAAAAAACGCTTCGCCATTATCACTGCTCAACACCTGAAAGGCTTCAAAAGTGCTTCGTCATGATGGCTGCTTATCATAATCACTTTTGAACGCCTGGAAACTACGTGCCGTACGGGCCGTGCATAGCCCGCCTTGAGGCCCATAAAAAGGAAGGCAAAACTGGTGCAAAATGTGGAGGCAAAAGCAAAAGGTAGAATCCCCGCCCTTTGCCTTTCCCCCCACCACCACCATCGCCTGCCGTGAGGCACCCTGAGGCCTCCGGGAGCCGACGCCGCCCGCCTGGGGAGCACCCCCCAATCCTTCACCCCTGGACTGAAATCCCGAGGGAGTTGTGCAACCCCTAGCCCTGCTCCTTCGTCCCAGGCGGAGCCAGGTTCAGCTGCAAGCATCGAGCCTGCATCTCGGAGGATGGGCCGCCGCTTTCCAGCCAAACTGCTCTAGACTTCAGAAGAGGCAGATAAGAGGCTTCAAACAGCAGGGGAAAAAAGGCAAAAACTTCTCCACTTCCCCCACCCTGTCTCAGCAGCAACAAAGGTAGCACAGTGTGGTGGTGACTTATCCAGTGCTTGTTAGAGTAACCTTGTCTTTTCTAACTTTTCTCTACTTTTCTCCTTCTTTCTCTTTGCCTCTCTTACCATTAGATAAAGAGATACCCATTTGTTTGGCACCAACATTTAATCTCGTTTGGTTTTAATCTGGTCTTTGGGAATATTTTGAACCTTCAAAGTTCTTTCCTTTTTATACTCAGAGATTTCCTTTTCTTTGCCCTTCTGGGTGTAAATCAGATAGTAACAAAGTGTCATAATGCTCTCCACGGTTCCATGAGGCGCCACAATGTCACAATGGACTTTTGGTTCCATGAACTTTGGTACTGTCAGCAACAGTCTCCTTGGCTCCGCAGTGTCACAATGGACCCTTGGCTCCATGAGGTTCAGTAGCGTAACACGGACGCCTTGATTGCATGAGGTTGTGCAGTGTCACAATGATCTCCTTGGTTCTGCGGCCCTGCTGTGTAACAATGGGCCCCTTCCTTTGCTGATGGCTCTGCGTCCTGCCTGCCTCTGCCTTGGCACACAAAGCCTTGGGCTGCTCCAGACTCCTTCTGGGGGACACGTTGCACCACTGCACTGCCCTGGGAGAGAAATTCCTTTCTCCTTGTGTCCAGCCTGGACCTGCCCAGCTGCCCTTGGCATTAATTCTTTCTTTTGCCAGCTGGTCTCTACTAGGTAGAAAGGATCCACCATGTCTGAAACCACCCTTCAAGCCCACCCAGGACTCTCCTCCACTGTCCTCAGTCTCCACTTCACTGAGCACAGAGCTCCTTTGTCCCTCTGTAGTGATCATGTGCTCGAGGCCACGGGCACCTGGACAAGAAGGTCGGTTCTTTTCTACAGGAAGGAAACCACAGAACCCCAGTGTTTTGAAGGCAGATGAGAGGCAGCCACCAGAGGCCAAGGCAAGGCAGACGTGTCTGTCCTTGCAGCTTCTGTCTGAAAGCAACCCTTGGACATACGGGGAGTTTTGGAGGTGGAATTCCATTTCAGCTGTGGGTGCCTGGACGGGAATGACACTTCTTCTCCCCAGGAAGGAAAGGGCAGAGCCCCAGTGTTTCAAAGGCTGATTAGTGGTGCCTCAAGGAGGCCAAGGCCAGCCAGACCTGTTTGTCTTGGCAGCTTTTGTCTTGGAGCAATCCTTGGCTAGATGCAATTTGGGAGGCCAAATCCCAGTTTTGTCCGTGGACATCTGGCCCAGAAGGACAGTTCTTTTCCATTGGCAGCAAAGTGAGGAGGCCCAGTGTTTCAAAGGCAGATGAGAGCTGGCCCTCAGGAAGCCAAGGGAAGCTGGACATTCCTGGCAGCTTTTGTCGGGGAGCTATTCCTTGGAGATATGGAATTTCAGAGGTGGATTCCCAATTTTGGCCATGGATGGCTGGACTTGAAAGATGGTTTTTTCCATGGGAAGAGAAGCACAGCCCCCGCGTGTTTTGAAGGCAGATGCGAGGTGGCCCCTAAGAGGCCAAGGCCAGCCTGAGCTGTCTGTCCTGGCAGGTTTCACATGGGAACAATCCTCGGACAGAATCCAATTTGGAGGTAGAATCCTAATTTCAGCCATGGGTCCCTGGAGGAGAAGGACAGTGCTTTCGCACAGAAAGGAAAGCAAGGAACTCCAGCGTTTCAGGGCCAGAGGAGAAGCACCCCTCAACATGCCAAGCTCAGCTGGACCAGGCAGGTGGCCCCCAGGAGGCCAAGCCAACCACACCTGTTCCACGCTCTTTGCAGCCTTGGGGCCCTGCAGCATCACCATTTTGTTCCCCTGAGGCCCAGCAATAGCACAGTGGTCTCCTTGGCTCTACAGCGGCACAAAGGCCCCTTGCTTCCACGAGGCCTGGCTGTGTCACAATGGTTTCCTTGGTTCCATGGGGCTGCAGAATAACACAATGGCCCACTGGTTCCATGAGGTCACAGAGGGTCACAAGGGTCTCCATGATTCCGTAAGGTGCTGCAGGGTCACAATGGCTCCTTGGTTCTATTGGGCTCCCCAGGATCACAATGGCCCCTTGGTTCCACAAGGCCTGGCTGTGGCACACTGGCCCTTTGCTTCCGTGAGACCTTGCAGTGTCACAATGGCCCCTTGCTTCTGTCAGGCCTGGCTGTGTCACAATGGCCCCTGGCTCCCATGAGGCCCTGTGATGTCACAATGGTCTCACTGGTTCCACGAGGCCCTGCAGTTCCACAATGGCCCTTCAGTGTCACAAGGCCTTGAAGTGTCATAATAGTCTCAGCGGGTTGCCCAGCTGCTTCACAATGGCCTCCTTGGTTCCATGATGCCCCGTAGCGTAACAACGGTATCCTTGCTTCCACACAGTCAGAATGGCCCCGTGGCCTCCTGGAGCCCCACAGTGTCACTACGATCCCCTTGATTCCACGAGGCCCTGCCGTGCTACAATGACCCCTTGCTTATACAAGGCCCTGCTGTGTCACAATGGCCCCTTGCTTCTGAAGTGTGCAAGAGCCTAATACTAAGAGAAAGGCGCCAAAAAACGCTTCGCCATTATCACTGCTCAACACCTGAAAGGCTTCAAAAGTGCTTCGTCATGATGGCTGCTTATCATAATCACTTTTGAACGCCTGGAAACTACGTGCCGTACGGGCCGTGCATAGCCCGCCTTGAGGCCCATAAAAAGGAAGGCAAAACTGGTGCAAAATGTGGAGGCAAAAGCAAAAGGTAGAATCCCCGCCCTTTGCCTTTCCCCCCACCACCACCATCGCCTGCCGTGAGGCACCCTGAGGCCTCCGGGAGCCGACGCCGCCCGCCTGGGGAGCACCCCCCAATCCTTCACCCCTGGACTGAAATCCCGAGGGAGTTGTGCAACCCCTAGCCCTGCTCCTTCGTCCCAGGCGGAGCCAGGTTCAGCTGCAAGCATCGAGCCTGCATCTCGGAGGATGGGCCGCCGCTTTCCAGCCAAACTGCTCTAGACTTCAGAAGAGGCAGATAAGAGGCTTCAAACAGCAGGGGAAAAAAGGCAAAAACTTCTCCACTTCCCCCACCCTGTCTCAGCAGCAACAAAGGTAGCACAGTGTGGTGGTGACTTATCCA
Source organism: Coloeus monedula (assembly GCF_965178545.1). Taxonomy (NCBI): domain Eukaryota; kingdom Metazoa; phylum Chordata; class Aves; order Passeriformes; family Corvidae; genus Coloeus; species Coloeus monedula. Next base: position 89,621 of record NW_028120520.1, read on the forward strand.
GTGCTTGTTAGAGTAACCTTGTCTTTTCTAACTTTTCTCTACTTTTCTCCTTCTTTCTCTTTGCCTCTCTTACCATTAGATAAAGAGATACCCATTTGTTTGGCACCAACATTTAATCTCGTTTGGTTTTAATCTGGTCTTTGGGAATATTTTGAACCTTCAAAGTTCTTTCCTTTTTATACTCAGAGATTTCCTTTTCTTTGCCCTTCTGGGTGTAAATCAGATAGTAACAAAGTGTCATAATGCTCTCCACGGTTCCGTGAGGCGCCACAATGTCACAATGGACTTTTGGTTCCATGAACTTTGGTACTGTCAGCAACAGTCTCCTTGGCTCCGCAGTGTCACAATGGACCCTTGGCTCCGTGAGGTTCAGTAGCGTAACACGGACGCCTTGATTGCATGAGGTTGTGCAGTGTCACAATGATCTCCTTGGTTCTGCGGCCCTGCTGTGTAACAATGGGCCCCTTCCTTTGCTGATGGCTCTGCGTCCTGCCTGCCTCTGCCTTGGCACACAAAGCCTTGGGCTGCTCCAGACTCCTTCTGGGGGACACGTTGCACCACTGCACTGCCCTGGGAGAGAAATTCCTTTCTCCTTGTGTCCAGCCTGGACCTGCCCAGCTGCCCTTGGCATTAATTCTTTCTTTTGCCAGCTGGTCTCTACTAGGTAGAAAGGATCCACCATGTCTGAAACCACCCTTCAAGCCCACCCAGGACTCTCCTCCACTGTCCTCAGTCTCCACTCCACTGAGCACAGAGCTCCTTTGTCCCTCTGTAGTGATCATGTGCTCGAGGCCACGGGCACCTGGACAAGAAGGTCGGTTCTTTTCTACAGGAAGGAAACCACAGAACCCCAGTGTTTTGAAGGCAGATGAGAGGCAGCCACCAGAGGCCAAGGCAAGGCAGACGTGTCTGTCCTTGCAGCTTCTGTCTGAAAGCAACCCTTGGACATACGGGGAGTTTTGGAGGTGGAATTCCATTTCAGCTGTGGGTGCCTGGACGGGAATGACACTTCTTCTCCCCAGGAAGGAAAGGGCAGAGCCCCAGTGTTTCAAAGGCTGATTAGTGGTGCCTCAAGGAGGCCAAGGCCAGCCAGACCTGTTTGTCTTGGCAGCTTTTGTCTTGGAGCAATCCTTGGCTAGATGCAATTTGGGAGGCCAAATCCCAGTTTTGTCCGTGGACATCTGGCCCAGAAGGACAGTTCTTTTCCATTGGCAGCAAAGTGAGGAGGCCCAGTGTTTCAAAGGCAGATGAGAGCTGGCCCTCAGGAAGCCAAGGGAAGCTGGACATTCCTGGCAGCTTTTGTCGGGGAGCTATTCCTTGGAGATATGGAATTTCAGAGGTGGATTCCCAATTTTGGCCATGGATGGCTGGACTTGAAAGATGGTTTTTTCCATGGGAAGAGAAGCACAGCCCCCGCGTGTTTTGAAGGCAGATGCGAGGTGGCCCCTAAGAGGCCAAGGCCAGCCTGAGCTGTCTGTCCTGGCAGGTTTCACATGGGAACAATCCTCGGACAGAATCCAATTTGGAGGTAGAATCCTAATTTCAGCCATGGGTCCCTGGAGGAGAAGGACAGTGCTTTCGCACAGAAAGGAAAGCAAGGAACTCCAGCGTTTCAGGGCCAGAGGAGAAGCACCCCTCAACATGCCAAGCTCAGCTGGACCAGGCAGGTGGCCCCCAGGAGGCCAAGCCAACCACACCTGTTCCACGCTCTTTGCAGCCTTGGGGCCCTGCAGCATCACCATTTTGTTCCCCTGAGGCCCAGCAATAGCACAGTGGTCTCCTTGGCTCTACAGCGGCACAAAGGCCCCTTGCTTCCACGAGGCCTGGCTGTGTCACAATGGTTTCCTTGGTTCCATGGGGCTGCAGAATAACACAATGGCCCACTGGTTCCATGAGGTCACAGAGGGTCACAAGGGTCTCCATGATTCCGTAAGGTGCTGCAGGGTCACAATGGCTCCTTGGTTCTATTGGGCTCCCCAGGATCACAATGGCCCCTTGGTTCCACAAGGCCTGGCTGTGGCACACTGGCCCTTTGCTTCCGTGAGACCTTGCAGTGTCACAATGGCCCCTTGCTTCTGTCAGGCCTGGCTGTGTCACAATGGCCCCTGGCTCCCATGAGGCCCTGTGATGTCACAATGGTCTCACTGGTTCCACGAGGCCCTGCAGTTCCACAATGGCCCTTCAGTGTCACAAGGCCTTGAAGTGTCATAATAGTCTCAGCGGGTTGCCCAGCTGCTTCACAATGGCCTCCTTGGTTCCATGATGCCCCGTAGCGTAACAACGGTATCCTTGCTTCCACACAGTCAGAATGGCCCCGTGGCCTCCTGGAGCCCCACAGTGTCACTACGATCCCCTTGATTCCACGAGGCCCTGCCGTGCTACAATGACCCCTTGCTTATACAAGGCCCTGCTGTGTCACAATGGCCCCTTGCTTCTGAAGTGTGCAAGAGCCTAATACTAAGAGAAAGGCGCCAAAAAACGCTTCGCCATTATCACTGCTCAACACCTGAAAGGCTTCAAAAGTGCTTCGTCATGATGGCTGCTTATCATAATCACTTTTGAACGCCTGGAAACTACGTGCCGTACGGGCCGTGCATAGCCCGCCTTGAGGCCCATAAAAAGGAAGGCAAAACTGGTGCAAAATGTGGAGGCAAAAGCAAAAGGTAGAATCCCCGCCCTTTGCCTTTCCCCCCACCACCACCATCGCCTGCCGTGAGGCACCCTGAGGCCTCCGGGAGCCGACGCCGCCCGCCTGGGGAGCACCCCCCAATCCTTCACCCCTGGACTGAAATCCCGAGGGAGTTGTGCAACCCCTAGCCCTGCTCCTTCGTCCCAGGCGGAGCCAGGTTCAGCTGCAAGCATCGAGCCTGCATCTCGGAGGATGGGCCGCCGCTTTCCAGCCAAACTGCTCTAGACTTCAGAAGAGGCAGATAAGAGGCTTCAAACAGCAGGGGAAAAAAGGCAAAAACTTCTCCACTTCCCCCACCCTGTCTCAGCAGCAACAAAGGTAGCACAGTGTGGTGGTGACTTATCCAGTGCTTGTTAGAGTAACCTTGTCTTTTCTAACTTTTCTCTACTTTTCTCCTTCTTTCTCTTTGCCTCTCTTACCATTAGATAAAGAGATACCCATTTGTTTGGCACCAACATTTAATCTCGTTTGGTTTTAATCTGGTCTTTGGGAATATTTTGAACCTTCAAAGTTCTTTCCTTTTTATACTCAGAGATTTCCTTTTCTTTGCCCTTCTGGGTGTAAATCAGATAGTAACAAAGTGTCATAATGCTCTCCACGGTTCCGTGAGGCGCCACAATGTCACAATGGACTTTTGGTTCCATGAACTTTGGTACTGTCAGCAACAGTCTCCTTGGCTCCGCAGTGTCACAATGGACCCTTGGCTCCGTGAGGTTCAGTAGCGTAACACGGACGCCTTGATTGCATGAGGTTGTGCAGTGTCACAATGATCTCCTTGGTTCTGCGGCCCTGCTGTGTAACAATGGGCCCCTTCCTTTGCTGATGGCTCTGCGTCCTGCCTGCCTCTGCCTTGGCACACAAAGCCTTGGGCTGCTCCAGACTCCTTCTGGGGGACACGTTGCACCACTGCACTGCCCTGGGAGAGAAATTCCTTTCTCCTTGTGTCCAGCCTGGACCTGCCCAGCTGCCCTTGGCATTAATTCTTTCTTTTGCCAGCTGGTCTCTACTAGGTAGAAAGGATCCACCATGTCTGAAACCACCCTTCAAGCCCACCCAGGACTCTCCTCCACTGTCCTCAGTCTCCACTCCACTGAGCACAGAGCTCCTTTGTCCCTCTGTAGTGATCATGTGCTCGAGGCCACGGGCACCTGGACAAGAAGGTCGGTTCTTTTCTACAGGAAGGAAACCACAGAACCCCAGTGTTTTGAAGGCAGATGAGAGGCAGCCACCAGAGGCCAAGGCAAGGCAGACGTGTCTGTCCTTGCAGCTTCTGTCTGAAAGCAACCCTTGGACATACGGGGAGTTTTGGAGGTGGAATTCCATTTCAGCTGTGGGTGCCTGGACGGGAATGACACTTCTTCTCCCCAGGAAGGAAAGGGCAGAGCCCCAGTGTTTCAAAGGCTGATTAGTGGTGCCTCAAGGAGGCCAAGGCCAGCCAGACCTGTTTGTCTTGGCAGCTTTTGTCTTGGAGCAATCCTTGGCTAGATGCAATTTGGGAGGCCAAATCCCAGTTTTGTCCGTGGACATCTGGCCCAGAAGGACAGTTCTTTTCCATTGGCAGCAAAGTGAGGAGGCCCAGTGTTTCAAAGGCAGATGAGAGCTGGCCCTCAGGAAGCCAAGGGAAGCTGGACATTCCTGGCAGCTTTTGTCGGGGAGCTATTCCTTGGAGATATGGAATTTCAGAGGTGGATTCCCAATTTTGGCCATGGATGGCTGGACTTGAAAGATGGTTTTTTCCATGGGAAGAGAAGCACAGCCCCCGCGTGTTTTGAAGGCAGATGCGAGGTGGCCCCTAAGAGGCCAAGGCCAGCCTGAGCTGTCTGTCCTGGCAGGTTTCACATGGGAACAATCCTCGGACAGAATCCAATTTGGAGGTAGAATCCTAATTTCAGCCATGGGTCCCTGGAGGAGAAGGACAGTGCTTTCGCACAGAAAGGAAAGCAAGGAACTCCAGCGTTTCAGGGCCAGAGGAGAAGCACCCCTCAACATGCCAAGCTCAGCTGGACCAGGCAGGTGGCCCCCAGGAGGCCAAGCCAACCACACCTGTTCCACGCTCTTTGCAGCCTTGGGGCCCTGCAGCATCACCATTTTGTTCCCCTGAGGCCCAGCAATAGCACAGTGGTCTCCTTGGCTCTACAGCGGCACAAAGGCCCCTTGCTTCCACGAGGCCTGGCTGTGTCACAATGGTTTCCTTGGTTCCATGGGGCTGCAGAATAACACAATGGCCCACTGGTTCCATGAGGTCACAGAGGGTCACAAGGGTCTCCATGATTCCATAAGGTGCTGCAGGGTCACAATGGCTCCTTGGTTCTATTGGGCTCCCCAGGATCACAATGGCCCCTTGGTTCCACAAGGCCTGGCTGTGGCACACTGGCCCTTTGCTTCCGTGAGACCTTGCAGTGTCACAATGGCCCCTTGCTTCTGTCAGGCCTGGCTGTGTCACAATGGCCCCTGGCTCCCATGAGGCCCTGTGATGTCACAATGGTCTCACTGGTTCCACGAGGCCCTGCAGTTCCACAATGGCCCTTCAGTGTCACAAGGCCTTGAAGTGTCATAATAGTCTCAGCGGGTTGCCCAGCTGCTTCACAATGGCCTCCTTGGTTCCATGATGCCCCGTAGCGTAACAACGGTATCCTTGCTTCCACACAGTCAGAATGGCCCCGTGGCCTCCTGGAGCCCCACAGTGTCACTACGATCCCCTTGATTCCACGAGGCCCTGCCGTGCTACAATGACCCCTTGCTTATACAAGGCCCTGCTGTGTCACAATGGCCCCTTGCTTCTGAAGTGTGCAAGAGCCTAATACTAAGAGAAAGGCGCCAAAAAACGCTTCGCCATTATCACTGCTCAACACCTGAAAGGCTTCAAAAGTGCTTCGTCATGATGGCTGCTTATCATAATCACTTTTGAACGCCTGGAAACTACGTGCCGTACGGGCCGTGCATAGCCCGCCTTGAGGCCCATAAAAAGGAAGGCAAAACTGGTGCAAAATGTGGAGGCAAAAGCAAAAGGTAGAATCCCCGCCCTTTGCCTTTCCCCCCACCACCACCATCGCCTGCCGTGAGGCACCCTGAGGCCTCCGGGAGCCGACGCCGCCCGCCTGGGGAGCACCCCCCAATCCTTCACCCCTGGACTGAAATCCCGAGGGAGTTGTGCAACCCCTAGCCCTGCTCCTTCGTCCCAGGCGGAGCCAGGTTCAGCTGCAAGCATCGAGCCTGCATCTCGGAGGATGGGCCGCCGCTTTCCAGCCAAACTGCTCTAGACTTCAGAAGAGGCAGATAAGAGGCTTCAAACAGCAGGGGAAAAAAGGCAAAAACTTCTCCACTTCCCCCACCCTGTCTCAGCAGCAACAAAGGTAGCACAGTGTGGTGGTGACTTATCCAGTGCTTGTTAGAGTAACCTTGTCTTTTCTAACTTTTCTCTACTTTTCTCCTTCTTTCTCTTTGCCTCTCTTACCATTAGATAAAGAGATACCCATTTGTTTGGCACCAACATTTAATCTCGTTTGGTTTTAATCTGGTCTTTGGGAATATTTTGAACCTTCAAAGTTCTTTCCTTTTTATACTCAGAGATTTCCTTTTCTTTGCCCTTCTGGGTGTAAATCAGATAGTAACAAAGTGTCATAATGCTCTCCACGGTTCCGTGAGGCGCCACAATGTCACAATGGACTTTTGGTTCCATGAACTTTGGTACTGTCAGCAACAGTCTCCTTGGCTCCGCAGGGTCACAATGGACCCTTGGCTCCGTGAGGTTCAGTAGCGTAACACGGACGCCTTGATTGCATGAGGTTGTGCAGTGTCACAATGATCTCCTTGGTTCTGCGGCCCTGCTGTGTAACAATGGGCCCCTTCCTTTGCTGATGGCTCTGCGTCCTGCCTGCCTCTGCCTTGGCACACAAAGCCTTGGGCTGCTCCAGACTCCTTCTGGGGGACACGTTGCACCACTGCACTGCCCTGGGAGAGAAATTCCTTTCTCCTTGTGTCCAGCCTGGACCTGCCCAGCTGCCCTTGGCATTAATTCTTTCTTTTGCCAGCTGGTCTCTACTAGGTAGAAAGGATCCACCATGTCTGAAACCACCCTTCAAGCCCACCCAGGACTCTCCTCCACTGTCCTCAGTCTCCACTCCACTGAGCACAGAGCTCCTTTGTCCCTCTGTAGTGATCATGTGCTCGAGGCCACGGGCACCTGGACAAGAAGGTCGGTTCTTTTCTACAGGAAGGAAACCACAGAACCCCAGTGTTTTGAAGGCAGATGAGAGGCAGCCACCAGAGGCCAAGGCAAGGCAGACGTGTCTGTCCTTGCAGCTTCTGTCTGAAAGCAACCCTTGGACATACGGGGAGTTTTGGAGGTGGAATTCCATTTCAGCTGTGGGTGCCTGGACGGGAATGACACTTCTTCTCCCCAGGAAGGAAAGGGCAGAGCCCCAGTGTTTCAAAGGCTGATTAGTGGTGCCTCAAGGGAGGCCAAGGCCAGCCAGACCTGTTTGTCTTGGCAGCTTTTGTCTTGGAGCAATCCTTGGCTAGATGCAATTTGGGAGGCCAAATCCCAGTTTTGTCCGTGGACATCTGGCCCAGAAGGACAGTTCTTTTCCATTGGCAGCAAAGTGAGGAGGCCCAGTGTTTCAAAGGCAGATGAGAGCTGGCCCTCAGGAAGCCAAGGGAAGCTGGACATTCCTGGCAGCTTTTGTCGGGGAGCTATTCCTTGGAGATATGGAATTTCAGAGGTGGATTCCCAATTTTGGCCATGGATGGCTGGACTTGAAAGATGGTTTTTTCCATGGGAAGAGAAGCACAGCCCCCGCGTGTTTTGAAGGCAGATGCGAGGTGGCCCCTAAGAGGCCAAGGCCAGCCTGAGCTGTCTGTCCTGGCAGGTTTCACATGGGAACAATCCTCGGACAGAATCCAATTTGGAGGTAGAATCCTAATTTCAGCCATGGGTCCCTGGAGGAGAAGGACAGTGCTTTCGCACAGAAAGGAAAGCAAGGAACTCCAGCGTTTCAGGGCCAGAGGAGAAGCACCCCTCAACATGCCAAGCTCAGCTGGACCAGGCAGGTGGCCCCCAGGAGGCCAAGCCAACCACACCTGTTCCACGCTCTTTGCAGCCTTGGGGCCCTGCAGCATCACCATTTTGTTCCCCTGAGGCCCAGCAATAGCACAGTGGTCTCCTTGGCTCTACAGCGGCACAAAGGCCCCTTGCTTCCACGAGGCCTGGCTGTGTCA
>NW_028120519.1:0-97083 GCF_965178545.1 Coloeus monedula
CATGCGCAGTAGCCACCGCGCCCGCGCATGCGCATTAGCCACCGCGCCCGCGCATGCGCAGTGGAGTGGGGGGCCCAGCGTTCCCGCGCATGAGCAGTGGGGGGGGGGGGGGGGGGGTAGGGCCAGCGCGCCCGCGCATGCGCGGTAGCCACCGCGCCCGCGCATGCTCCGCAGCCACTGCGCCCGAGCATGCGCAGTGGGGTGGGGGGGCCCAGCGCGCCCGCGCATGAGCAGTGGGAGGGGGGGTAGGGCCAGCGCGCCCGCGCATGCGCAGTAGACCCAGCGAGCCCGCGCATGCGCAGAAGCCCCCGCGCCCGCGCATGCGCAGTAGCCCCCGCGCTCGCGCATGCGCCGTAGCCCCCGCGCCCGCGCATGCGCAGTAGCCACCGCGCCCGCGGATGCGCCGTAGCCACCCCGCCCGCGCATGCGCAGTAGCCCCCGCGCCCGCGCATGCGCAGTAGCCCCCGCGCCCGCGCATGCGCAGTAGCCCCCGCGCCCGCGCATGCGCATTAGCCGCCGCGCCCGCGCATGCGCAGTGGAGTGGGGGGGGCCCAGCGTTCCCGCGCATGAGCAGTGGGAGGGGGGGGGGGGGGGGTAGGGCCAGCGCGCCCGCGCATGCGCAGTAGACTTAGCGAGCCCGCGCATGCGGAGAAGCCCCCGCGCCCGCGCATGCGCAGTAGCCACCGCGCCCGCGCATGCGCAGTAGCCACCGCGCCCGCGCGGCCGTGCCCGCGCGTGGGCCCCGCGCCGCGGGGCAGCGCGCCCGCGCATGATGCGCAGAGGTTTCTTTCGGACCTGGGCTGCATTTCCATCCCCCGCTCTGGGAGTCACCAGGTGCGTTAGGAGCGAGCCGATCCCGCTCCCTGAGACACAAGGGCTTGCTCGAGGAGACTGTTCCTGTTCCTCTCTTCCAGCCACTCTGCTCTCCCCAAAACACCCATTTCCTCGGAGCTCCTCTGCAACTGCATTTCCATGGACCCAGGGCTCCAGAAGCTGCAGAGTCGTGCAATGGGGTTTTTTTGGGAAGGGACCTTAAGCTCTTGCACTTCCACCTCTGTCATGAGAATTTCAGGGCTCTAAGACTCACAGAACCATTTGGGCTTGGAAGGACCTTCAAGCTCATCCAGTGCCAGCGCTGCCACGGGCAGGGACACCTCCCACTGTCCCGGGCTGCTCCCAGCCCCAGTGTGCAGCCTGGCCTGGAACATTCCAGGGCATCCAGGGGCAAATCCCCCTCTCTGGGCAGACAGAATGAGCTAAACCTGGCTATTCCTGAGGGAGTGATGGCAGCACAGCCGAGTCCTGCATCCCTGATTCCCACGGGGAATCTCCATGTCCTTCCTGCTATGGGATCCAGGAGTTGCAGTAGGATTTTTGTGTTTGGTGCTGCATTCCCAGCATGGCAGAAGCTGTCACGCTCGGAAACACAGCCAGTGTGACAAGGTTTTGCTCCCTTTCTGCTTTGTTTTTGCTGTGTTTTGTTTCTCTCGACAGCTGGCTTAGAACTTGTGTGTTGCTGTTTAGACATCAAGCTTTGGGGCTGAGGTTTTTTTATTGCCAAGTGCTTGCTGGCAGTAAAAATACACTTCACATCTGCAGTGTGTGCACGTGGCTTGGGCTGTGGATTCACACTTCTGGGGCAAAAAGAAGTCCCTTCACACCTGTGCTGCTGGTGGTGTCCCCTGTGACAAGTTTGGTGGCTCCTTTGTGGCTCTCTCAGTTGTTCCCTTTCACAGAGCCCGGCGTTTCTCCCCTTTTCAGTTTCATCCTGCAGAGCTTCGTTCCTGCTGCCGCAGCGTGTTCTGAACCCTCCGCTCGCAGCCTGGGGGTGCCTTTTGTGCTGCTCCTCCGTGGGGCTGCCTTGAGAGCGGAATCAAGGTTGGAAAAGACCTCGGAGATCACTGAGTGCAACCAGCACCAGCACGGCCAGCGCTGACCACGTCCGCCCATGCCACAGCCACAGGTGTTGGAACACTCCCAGGGGTGGGCACTCCAAACCTCCCTGGGCAGCTGTGCCAAGGCCTGAGCGCCCTTTCCATTTAGGAATTTCCCCAATATCCACCCTGAGCCTCCCCTGGCCCAGCCTGAGGCCGTTCCCTCTCCTCCTGTCCCTGTTCCCTGGGAGCAGAGCCAGCCCCCCCCGGCTGCTCCCTCCTGTCAGGGACTTGTGCAGAGCCACAAGGACTCCCCTGAGCCTCCTTTGCGGCAGGCTGTGCCCCTTTCCCAGCTCTCTCAGGAACTCTCCAGCCCCTTGCCAGCTCCGTTCCCTTGCCTGGACTCGCTCCAGCCCCTCCGTGTCCCTCTTGTCCCAGAGGTGCTGCCAGCACTGCAGGTGCCCCAGCAGCGCCAGCACAGGGACGGGCCCAGGGCGCCCGCGCATGCGCAGTGGGGGGGGTGGGGGGGGGCCCAGCGTGCCCGCGTATGCGCAGTGGTGGGGGGGGGGGGGGGGCGGGCAGGCGCGCCTGCGCATGCGCAGTGGGGGGGAGGGGCCCAGAGCGCCAGCGCATGCGCAGTGGTGTGGGGGGGGCCGGCGCCCCCGCGTATGCGCGAGGGGGGTAGCCAGCGCGCCCGCGCATGCGCAGTAGCCCCCGCGCCCGCGCATGCTCCGTAGCCCCCGGGCCCGCGCATGCTCCGTAGCCCCCGCGCCCGCGCATGCTCCGTAGCCACCGCGCCCGCGCATGCGCAGTAGCCACCGCGCCCGCGGATGCGCAGTAGCCACCGCGCCCGCGGATGCGCCGTAGCCACCGCGCCCGCGCATGCGCATTAGCCACCGCGCCCGCGCATGCTCCGTAGCCCCCGGGCCCGCGCATGCTCCGTAGCCCCCGCGCCCGCGCATGCGCAGTAGCCACCGCGCCCGCGCATGCGCAGTAGCCACCGCGCCCGCGCATGCGCAGTAGCCACCGCGCCCGCGGATGCGCCGTAGCCACCGCGCATGCGCAGTAGCCACCGCGCCCGCGCATGCGCAGTAGCCACCGCGCCCGCGGATGCGCCGTAGCCACCCCGCCCGCGCATGCGCAGTAGCCACCGCGCCCGCGCATGCGCAGTAGCCACCGCGCCCGCGCATGCGCATTAGCCACCGCGCCCGCGCATGCGCAGTGGAGTGGGGGGGCCCAGCGTTCCCGCGCATGAGCAGTGGGAGGGGGGGGAGTAGGGCCAGCGCGCCCGCGCATGCGCGGTAGCCACCGCGCCCGCGCATGCTCCGCAGCCACTGCGCCCGAGCATGCGCAGTGGGGTGGGGGGGCCCAGCGCGCCCGCGCATGAGCAGTGGGAGGGGGGGTAGGGCCAGCGCGCCCGCGCATGCGCAGTAGACCCAGCGAGCCCGCGCATGCGCAGAAGCCCCCGCGCCCGCGCATGCGCAGTAGCCACCGCGCTCGCGCATGCGCCGTAGCCCCCGCGCCCGCGCATGCGCAGTAGCCACCGCGCCCGCGGATGCGCCGTAGCCACCGCGCCCGCGCATGCGCAGTAGCCTCCGCGCCCGCGCATGCGCAGTAGCCCCCGCGCCCGCGCATGCGCAGTAGCCACCGCGCCCGCGCATGCGCATTAGCCGCCGCGCCCGCGCATGCGCAGTGGAGTGGGGGGGGCCCAGCGTTCCCGCGCATGTGCAGTGGGAGGGGGGGGGGGGGTAGGGCCAGCGCGCCCGCGCATGCGCAGTAGACCCAGCGAGCCCGCGCATGCGGAGAAGCCCCCGAGCCCGCGCATGCGCAGTAGCCCCCGCGCTCGCGCATGCGCAGTAGCCACCGCGCCCGCGCATGCGCCGTAGCCACCGCGCCCGCGCATGCGCATTAGCCACCGCGCCCGAGCATGCGCAGTGGGGTGGGGGGGCCCAGCGTGCCCGCGCATGAGCAGTGGGAGGGGGGGTAGGGCCAGCGCGCCCGCGGATGCGCAGTAGACCCAGCGCGCCCGCGCATGCTCAGTAGCCCCCGCGCCCGCGCATGCGCAGTAGCCCCCGCGCCCGCGCATGCTCCGTAGCCCCCGGGCCCGCGCATGCGCAGTAGCACCCGCGCCCGCGCATGCGCAGTAGCCCCCGCGCCCGCGCATGCGCAGTAGCCACCGCGCCCGCGGATGCGCCGTAGCCACCGCGCCCGCGCATGCGCATTAGCCACCGCGCCCGCGCATGCGCAGTAGCCACCGCGCCCGCGCATGCGCAGTGGGGCGGGGGGGCCCAGCGTGCCCGCGCATGAGCAGTGGGAGGGGGGGTAGGGCCAGCGCGCCCGCGCATGCGCAGTAGCCACCGCGCCCGCGCATGCGCCGTAGCCACCGCGCCCGCGCATGCGCCGTAGCCCCCGCGCCCGCGCATGCGCAGTAGCCCCCGCGCTCGCGCATGCGCCGTAGCCACCCCGCCCGCGCATGCGCAGTAGCCCCCGCGCCCGCGCATGCGCAGTAGCCCCCGCGCCCGCGCATGCTCCGTAGCCCCCGCGCCCGCGCATGCGCAGTAGCCACCGCGCCCGCGCATGCGCAGTAGGGCGGGGGGGCCGAGCGTGCCCGCGCATGAGCAGTGGGAGGAGGGCTAGGGCCAGCGCGCCCGGGCATGCGCAGTAGACCCAGCGAGCCCGCGCATGCGCAGAAGCCCCCGCGCCCGCGCATGCGCCGTAGCCCCCGCGCCCGCGCATGCGCAGTAGCCACCGCGCCCGCGGATGCGCCGTAGCCACCCCGCCCGCGCATGCGCAGTAGCCTCCGCGCCCGCGCATGCGCAGTAGCCCCCGCGCCCGCGCATGCGCAGTAGCCACCGCGCCCGCGCATGCGCATTAGCCGCCGCGCCCGCGCATGCGCAGTGGAGTGGGGGGGGCCCAGCGTTCCCGCGCATGTGCAGTGGGAGGGGGGGGGGGGGTAGGGCCAGCGCGCCCGCGCATGCGCAGTAGACCCAGCGAGCCCGCGCATGCGGAGAAGCCCCCGAGCCCGCGCATGCGCAGTAGCCCCCGCGCTCGCGCATGCGCAGTAGCCACCGCGCCCGCGCATGCGCCGTAGCCACCGCGCCCGCGCATGCGCATTAGCCACCGCGCCCGAGCATGCGCAGTGGGGTGGGGGTGCCCAGCGTGCCCGCGCATGAGCAGTGGGAGGGGGGGTAGGGCCAGCGCGCCCGCGGATGCGCAGTAGACCCAGCGCGCCCGCGCATGCTCAGTAGCCCCCGCGCCCGCGCATGCGCAGTAGCCCCCGCGCCCGCGCATGCTCCGTAGCCCCCGGGCCCGCGCATGCGCAGTAGCACCCGCGCCCGCGCATGCGCAGTAGCCCCCGCGCCCGCGCATGCGCAGTAGCCACCGCGCCCGCGGATGCGCCGTAGCCACCGCGCCCGCGCATGCGCATTAGCCACCGCGCCCGCGCATGCGCAGTAGCCACCGCGCCCGCGCATGCGCAGTGGGGCGGGGGGGCCCAGCGTGCCCGCGCATGAGCAGTGGGAGGGGGGGTAGGGCCAGCGCGCCCGCGCATGCGCAGTAGCCACCGCGCCCGCGCATGCGCCGTAGCCACCGCGCCCGCGCATGCGCCGTAGCCCCCGCGCCCGCGCATGCGCAGTAGCCCCCGCGCTCGCGCATGCGCCGTAGCCACCCCGCCCGCGCATGCGCAGTAGCCCCCGCGCCCGCGCATGCGCAGTAGGGCGGGGGGGCCGAGCGTGCCCGCGCATGAGCAGTGGGAGGAGGGCTAGGGCCAGCGCGCCCGGGCATGCGCAGTAGACCCAGCGAGCCCGCGCATGCGCAGAAGCCCCCGCGCCCGCGCATGCGCAGTAGCCCCCGCGCTCGCGCATGCGCATTAGCCACCGCGCCCGCGGATGCGCCGTAGCCACCCCGCCCGCGCATGCGCAGTAGCCACCGCGCCCGCGCATGCGCCGTAGCCACCGCGCATGCGCATGCGCATTAGCCACCGCGCCCGAGCATGCGCAGTGGGGTGGGGGGGCCCAGCGTGCCCGCGCATGAGCAGTGGGAGGGGGGGTAGGGCCAGCGCGCCCGCGGATGCGCAGTAGACCCAGCGCGCCCGCGCATGCTCAGTAGCCACCGCGCCCGCGCATGCTCCGTAGCCCCCGGGCCCGCGCATGCTCCGTAGCCCCCGGGCCCGCGCATGCTCCGTAGCCCCCGCGCCCGCGCATGCGCAGTAGCCACCGCGCCCGCGCATGCGCAGTAGCCACCGCGCCCGCGGATGCGCCGTAGCCACCGCGCCCGCGCATGCGCATTAGCCACCGCGCCCGCGCATGCGCAGTGGAGTGGGGGGCCCAGCGTTCCCGCGCATGAGCAGTGGGAGGGGGGGGGGGGGGGTAGGGCCAGCGCGCCCGCGCATGCGCGGTAGCCACCGCGCCCGCGCATGCTCCGTAGCCACTGCGCCCGCGCATGCGCAGTGAGGTGGGGGGGCCCAGCGCGCCCGCGCATGAGCAGTGGGAGGGGGGGTAGGGCCAGCGCGCCCGCGCATGCGCAGTAGACCCAGCGAGCCTGCGCATGCTCAGTAGCCACCGCGCCCGCGCATGCGCAGTAGCCACCGCGCCCGCGCGGCCGTGCCCCCGCGTGGGCCCCGCGCCGCGGGGCAGCGCGCCCGCGCATGATGCGCAGAGGTTTCTTTCGGACCTGGGCTGCATTTCCATCCCCCGCTCTGGGAGTCACCAGGTGCGTTAGGAGCGAGCCGATCCCGCTCCCTGAGACACAAGGGCTTGCTCGAGGAGACTGTTCCTGTTCCTCTCTTCCAGCCACTCTGCTCTCCCCAAAACACCCATTTCCTCGGAGCTCCTCTGCAACTGCATTTCCATGGACCCAGGGCTCCAGAAGCTGCAGAGTCGTGCAATGGGGTTTTTTTGGGAAGGGACCTTAAGCTCTTGCACTTCCACCTCTGTCATGAGAATTTCAGGGCTCTAAGACTCACAGAACCATTTGGGCTTGGAAGGACCTTCAAGCTCATCCAGTGCCAGCGCTGCCACGGGCAGGGACACCTCCCACTGTCCCGGGCTGCTCCCAGCCCCAGTGTGCAGCCTGGCCTGGAACATTCCAGGGCATCCAGGGGCAAATCCCCCTCTCTGGGCAGACAGAATGAGCTAAACCTGGCTATTCCTGAGGGAGTGATGGCAGCACAGCCGAGTCCTGCATCCCTGATTCCCACGGGGAATCTCCATGTCCTTCCTGCTATGGGATCCAGGAGTTGCAGTAGGATTTTTGTGTTTGGTGCTGCATTCCCAGCATGGCAGAAGCTGTCACGCTCGGAAACACAGCCAGTGTGACAAGGTTTTGCTCCCTTTCTGCTTTGTTTTTGCTGTGTTTTGTTTCTCTCGACAGCTGGCTTAGAACTTGTGTGTTGCTGTTTAGACATCAAGCTTTGGGGCTGAGGTTTTTTTATTGCCAAGTGCTTGCTGGCAGTAAAAATACACTTCACATCTGCAGTGTGTGCACGTGGCTTGGGCTGTGGATTCACACTTCTGGGGCAAAAAGAAGTCCCTTCACACCTGTGCTGCTGGTGGTGTCCCCTGTGAGAAGTTTGGTGGCTCCTTTGTGGCTCTCTCAGTTGTTCCCTTTCACAGAGCCCGGCATTTCTCCCCTTTTCAGTTTCATCCTGCAGAGCTTCGTTCCTGCTGCCGCAGCGTGTTCTGAACCCTCCGCTCGCAGCCTGGGGGTGCCTTTTGTGCTGCTCCTCCGTGGGGCTGCCTTGAGAGCGGAATCAAGGTTGGAAAAGACCTCGGAGATCACTGAGTGCAACCAGCACCAGCACGGCCAGCGCTGACCACGTCCGCCCATGCCACAGCCACAGGTGTTGGAGCACTCCCAGGGGTGGGCACTCCAAACCTCCCTGGGCAGCTGTGCCAAGGCCTGAGCGCCCTTTCCATTTAGGAATTTCCCCAATATCCACCCTGAGCCTCCCCTGGCCCAGCCTGAGGCCGTTCCCTCTCCTCCTGTCCCTGTTCCCTGGGAGCAGAGCCCGACCCCCCCGGCTGCTCCCTCCTGTCAGGGACTTGTGCAGAGCCACAAGGTCCCCCCTGAGCCTCCTTTGCTGCAGGCTGTGCCCCTTTCCCAGCTCTCTCAGGAACTCTCCAGCCCCTTGCCAGCTCCGTTCCCTTGCCTGGACTCGCTCCAGCCCCTCCGTGTCCCTCTTGTCCCAGAGCTGCCCCCAGCACTGGAGATGCCTCAGCAGTGCCAGCACAGGGACGGGCACTGCCCCGGCCCTGCTGTCACCCCGAGCTGGCACATCCCAGGTGCCCTTGGCTTTGCCCACCTGGGCACACCCAGCTCCTGTCCAGCTGCTTTCCCCAGCACCCCCAGGGCCTTTCCCAGTTTTCCAGTCCCTCTTCCCCCAGCCTGGAGTGTTCCATGGTGGCCCAGGTGCAGGAGGCGGCACCATCTCACTCCATGGTGGGATTTTTACATTCTTTTCATTTTGCCACTCCGAACGCTTATGCAGCTGCATCTGGGCTGGAAAAGTCACTTTTTTACTGGTGTAGCTACTCAGGAGATCTGTGATAACTCTGTTACCCAAGAACAGGGAAGGATGTGTGATGTCCAAGCCCCTGTGCCAGCAAATCCCAGTTTTTGTGGTGTTTGTTCTCCCCCAGCGCAGCTTTCCTGGGGCACTTTGCTTCCCTTGGAGCTCTGTGCCAGCACGGGAGGCTGAAGTCCTCTGTAGCAAACGGTGCAGGGCTGACCTCAGGAACACTCCCTCGTGAAGAAACCTGGGAAATGGGTTTATACTTGAGAGTTTTGCTGACTTTAATATCACTGAGCTGCACAGTTCTGCTGAAAGTGGGATCAGTGCCAGCAAAAGGAGCCTTTGGACAGCTGGGAATTGGGCTGAGATTCCCACAGAAGCACTGAGGTCACCCCCATGAAATTGTGTGGGCTGTTCCTGATAGCTGTTAATATGGAGATATTCCATTGTCATTAATTATGACTTCTGCTGATAATCATAATTAAAATATACATGAATGTGATAAGACCGGCATCAATCCTTTCCAAAGGCTTTCTCTGTTACAGGGCAGAGTGTACCTAGAGAGGACAAATCTCCTTTTTCAGAGTATTTTTAGGACGAGACGCGGCGCTGAGGAATCCCACCCGAACGTGTCGGGATGCAGATCCAGCGCTTTGCAGGGAAAGCTCCAGCAAACAAAAGTTAATGGTTCAGAAAAAATCCCTGTCAAAATGCTACTTCTCAGGAGGCTGCTGTGCCGACCTTCTGGTTTCAGGTTTATGAGGAGCTAAGGAGTGGTTTGAGATTTATTGGGAGCTAAGGAAGGCTCCATCCTGGCAGAGCAGCTGGGATTGCACGTGCAGAGATCATGGCCAACATCTGCTGAGCACCCCAAATAAATCAGCTCCAAATTCACCTCTGCACCCTAAAGCAGCCCAGCTGAGCAGCTCAGGTGCTCCCTGTATTTCCCAGTGCAGGAGGAACAGACCTTGGAGCAGTTTAAAGTCCTGTTTCCTTCCCCCCCCCCCCCCCAGTTAACTGCCCTGACACTAATTGGCATCTCCTCAGTGCCTGCGGCTGCTTCCAAGGAGCTCCAAACAAATGAACTCTTAAACAAGGTAGGGAGCAGCTCAGGGAGAACTGGTGCCTGGGAACAGAGGAGCAAAGCACAGAGCCTGAAAAAACTGAAGTGCAAACAGCTCCTAATACCTCTGAAAGGAGAAAATTGAACTGTGGAGAGAATTAAAGTGTGGAGAGAGCAGCCCTGCCAATGTTCTGATTATTTAGAGAGAGGGAGGTGCGGCTGCTTAGGTTCCACAGAGGAAATTGGTGGGAAAGGCTGGGACTGGCTTGGGAGGTTTGAGGAAGTTCCAGCTCAAAGCTGAGACAGAACCAGGTGGGGGGGACCTGGAAAATTCAGTCCTGCTTTTCCTTTCCCGGCAGGAAGGAGGCAGCTCCAGGGCAGGGAGCTGGGATTTGGCGTTTCCAGAGGCGCAGCTGAGCCTGGGCAGAGCCATCCCTGCACCCTGGCTGGGGTGAGGTGTGCCCTGAGGGAGCTGCATCACCTGTGTCCAGGGAGATTCCAGCCGGTGCCCTCCGGTCCTGCACATCCCTGTCACACACATCCCTTTGCTGCTGTGCTCCCGGTATTTGAGGCACGGGAAGGGCTCCCTTCCCCCTCCCCTGGAAGCCATCTCAGAAGCCCGAGTGGCTTCTCCTTTCCTGCCTTCTCCTTGTCCTGCTCCTTGTCTCTGCTCCCGCTGGTGTTCCCAGGCAGCTGCTGGCTCTCCTGAGCCAGTTCTGAATTTTGGATTTCTTTTCCCTGCATTTCCCACTGCGGAATGCCATCGGCTGCCTCGGGAGAGGAACCAGTGCAACCTCCACCTCCCCTCCTCGTGTCATCCTTGCACCAGCACCTGAGGCCAACTCTGAACCCCTTTGACTTCCAGCCCCCACGCTTTGCCCTTCCCGGTGATTTCCAAGTCATTAACTCATTCTCAGGTTGTGGTTTGGGGATTTCTTTTCCATCCATTAAAGCTCCTTTCTAGTTCCGGGAGCTGGAAGTTTGGGAGGATGTGACACCTGGCATTAGAGCCCCCATTCCAGCAGCATCCATTGCACCTGAACGTTGTGCTCGAGTCCACTTTAGACTCAGCCCAGCTTTGATTAAGTCTACCAAGGCTTTTGAGGCCATGAGATGTTGCCTGGAAATCAGAAAATGCCAAAGGGGACTGGAGATCCGTGTTGGAATCACGGGATCGCTGCTGCAGAGGGGAGGTGGAATTCAAAACCCCTCATGAAGAGATTATGTGCAGAGTTTTGACTGAAATATAACTGTTTAACGAGCTCCAAATTGTGTGCTTTATTATATAAACATTCCATTTGCAGGAGAATATCTGGAAAAGACCTTTGGGATCGCCAAGTCCAACCCTCAACCCAGCCCCACCAGCACGCTCCCCAGCCACCCCTGTCCTCCAGCGCCACATCCACGGTTTTTGAAGCCTTGCAGGGATGGCATCTCCACCCCTGGCCCGGCCTTGGTCATCCAGGGACAAGGATTCCTCTGCTTTTGCAGGAAGAGGGAAGGGGAAGCGTTTCCCTCGCAGATGGGACAGGAACATGTTCCACAGGCTCCAGGAGTGGGTGAGTGACAGCTCAAGGCTGAGCCACGGTGAGCAGCAGAGCCAATTACCACCTTCCCCCAGTGCTCTAATTACCACCTTCCCCCAGTGCTCTAATTACCACCTTCCCCCCGTGCTCTAATTACCACCTCCCTCAGCTCACCCTTCCACCCAGCCACTTCCTCAAGCCTGTTTTTCAGGGGTTTTGTCACCCGGCATTCGGCTGCCGCGCAGCTTTGTCCTCCAGGTGCTGCTCCTGCCCGGAATTGGACCCAAGGGGATGGAAAACGCCGTGGTTCCAGTGGGATTTGGGTCTCCGGCACATCCCGCCCGCTGTGCCCTCAGCCTGGTGCCCCCAGCCACAGGGAAAGGGAGCAGGTGGTGTAATCCCCCACCTAATCCTAAAGATTTCTCTCCAGGAATGCCGGGGCCTCCCAGCTCAGCAGAGCATTCCCTGGTGCCAGGCGCTTCCTCACACGCAGGGAAAAGGTGGAAACCCAACGCTTTTCCCAAAAGCCCAAAATATTCCCCCATCTGGCAGCCGGGAGCTGAGGGAACGGGCACCTTCCCCTTCTGTCTGGGTGCCTGTGGCAGCTCCGAGGTGTTGCTCGGGGATTTTCAGTGCTGGGGCTCCTGCAGGGCCAGGGAAGTGCTTTGGGCCCCGTCATCCGTGCAGGGAAAAGCAGATATTCCATTAACCCCTTAGAGACCATTGCAGGAGCTTCCTGGGAGAACTGGGAATGGGGATCCGTAGGGGGATTGACTCCCAATTAATGCTGTCAGAAACCCTTCAGCCACCCCAAACCACCCCAAACCTTCCACAAACAAACCTGGAGGAGAACCCAGGGCCTCCTTGTGCCCTGGCCGTGTCACACCCTGGCAGTGCCACTCTGTGCTTCCCCTTCTTTGGGCCAGAATTGTTCCCAGAATGATAAACCCGGAGGGAAGTGTTTCCACCTGGGAAAGTGAGGCTGTTCCCACACCACCCTCCTATTTATTTCATGAGGAATTTTGAAATTTTGGTTTTCTGCTTGTAGTGGTTTGGTCCAAAATACTCATTACTGTTTATCTGCTGTGAGATAAGAATTAGGAGAAATGCAAAGCAGTCACCAAACTTGAAAGAATATAAAGTTTATTAACAGACCTAAAAGAGGGAAGAAAAAAAAATTATACCACCTTCAGAACTCTCCTCCTTCCCCCACCTTCCTCCCTTCTCCCACTGACAATGTAAAAAGACAACCCTTGAGATGTTCAGTCTGTTTACCACTTCCATAATAACCTTGTTTAGTCCATTTAGAAAGAGGAGTCTCTTCTTGCTCATGCTATGAAAACATTATCACAACGAGAGAGCCGCCCACTTCCAAATATTGTTCAGTCCATTTAGGAAGAGGAGTCTCTCTGCCTGCGTGTGAGTCCTTTCCCCCAACTTGCAGCTTTTCCCGCAACTGCTTTCGAGGGTCCACTCTTGAAGTTTCTTGGGGTACAATTTTAAGGTTGAGCCATTCAGAAACAAAACCAGAGGCCCTTCTCCTTCCCTGGGAGCAAAGGGTCTTCATCATCTTCATCGTTAAGACTATCTCTGGGAGCATCTCTAGGTACTGAGGTTTTCTCCTTTCCCATTTGGAGCAAAAGTCCTCATCTGGTTCATCTCTAGGGACTGAGGTTTTCTCCTTTCCCGTTTAGAGCAAAAGTCCTCATCTGGTTCATCTCTCCCTGTCCAAACTTCTCATGAAATTACAGCTGCGTCAGCATCTGCCTATCTCGGCGCAGGTGCTTTTGCTTACGAGTTGAACACTCCACCCCCCATATCTTCATGGAATTACAACAGGATACTCTGATATATCATAGCTTCACAACAGAATTTCAGCTTTAAGCATCTCCTCTCTCTCTTCCCTCAGGTTTTCAGCTCTTCACAGCAGTAAAAGGGTTAATCTCACCTCGGCCTTGCAGCTTTGCAGCTGGAATGTTGAATTTTTCTTATCGCAGTGGAGAGGGGGGAGAGCCGAGCCGCTCCGGCTGCCCACGGCAAGGCAGTGGGGGGGGTTCCACGGCTGGAACAGGTCCATGGCTCCAGGATGGCCGTGGCCCGGCCCGGCCTGGCCCAAGCAGGGCCTGGCCGGGCCCGCTGGCCCCCACACAAGGCCTGCAGCCACCTGTGCCAGCGCCGGAAATGAGAGAGAGCTTGGAGGGGGAGTTTGCCTATTCTTAAATGTGGATCACAGAGGTGTTCACAACTTTAAGTGGCTTAGAGAATTGTCCATATTCAAACTGGCCAGCTGATAGGTTCTATCAGTTCCCAGAGGAAACTGTAAGCACCCCTTAGCAAGGACGTCCCTTCTGGGACTATGCTTGCTAACCTATGACACTGCTCCGGCCAGGGACAGAAGAAAGTTTGGGCAGCAAAAAAAATCTGAAGTTGAATCAGATCTTAAGCCTGGATTTAAAATGGATCACATTAAAAGAACCCAAAAAATCCAGAAAATAATGAAAGAATTCGTAATTCTCTTTCTGATCTCCCTCTGCTGCATCTCTGTCCTCCCATCCACTCTTCCCATCTCCAATTATAGATCCCTCCAGGCAGAGCCCTGCCAGTGTTTCTGTCAGGGAAGTGCCAAGCCCATCCACAATGCTTTACAAATAATCACAGGGAACACAGATTTTGTGAAATATTGAAGCTTTTGCTGTTAAAAAAAATGAAGTCTCTCTGCCATATCAGCCACGATGAAATGTCAGTGTGCCACCCTTCCCCAAGTAACATCCTTCCCTCTGTCACTCTCGCTCTGGCACATGGCAGGCCGGGATCATCTCCTCCTTCCCACAGGGAAGGAGTTGGGTTTAAATTCGAGACACAAACTTGGACAAAATTGAATGTCTGAGGTGTGTAAGAATAAGGGAAAATCGTCTCAGATCTTCTTCAGCTGCCTTTGTTTCCTGCCCTGTAACTCTTCACTCCCTGAAATGACTCAGAACTTCTGTCCCTGTTCCCTGGGAGCAGAGGGCCCCCCCCCCCCCCCCCCCAGCTGCCCCCTCCTGTCAGGGAATTCCAGAGAGAGAAAAGGTCTCTCTGGAGCCTCCTTTTCTCCAGGCTGAGCCCCTGGGAGAGCAGGGATTGAGCAGGTGTGGGGGCTGAGGTGCTCCAGCTTTAAGGTCTCACTCTGAGAGCACTCCGAGTTTGTTTCCAGGCTGGAAATGGTGCCTGGAATTTTGGGTGGCCAACGGGGATCTCGAGGATTTGAGGTGGCAGCTGGGAGAGAAACCTGCTGCCCAAATGGTACTGGAGGTTATTTCCCTCTCTCTGGAATCTCTGTCAATTAAGAGCTCAGCCTTCTCCGGGGCTGCAGTTGCATTATTTGCTTTCACCTCCGATCTGCCCGAGGTGGAGTGAACTCCTCTGGAGCTGGCAAACGCCAACAGATCCCATCTCCACAGGGTTAAGGGATGGAATTGTATTTCTCTTAACCTCTTTTGACCGGGAAGTTGGGATTTTCCCCCTCTGCCTGATCCCTGTTTCTCCTTTCTCGAGTCTTGAGTTGTTTTGGGGAGCAGAAGGTTCAGGGCTGTGCCCCTGAAGCAGCTCTGGCTGTGTGAACACAGCAACTTTCTGCAAGTTAAATCTGCTGCTATTTCTGTATTTGAAAAGGAGCTGAAATGCCAGTGGTGATGTAATGTTCATTTACATTTAGGGTCTGTTTCTATTTATTTTTGCTCCTATTAACTTCATCTTGATTCCAACAGTTTGGGGTTTGTTTTTTTTTTTTTACCCGCTGAGGCTCTCTTTGCTGTGAACAGCTCGTTTTTTACTTCAAGCCTGCCAGATTTCCTGCCTTATTGAGTCCATGAATGAAGAAGAATGACAGGTAGAAGGGGAAATGGATGCCTCCTCCCCAAGGGAAGGCTCCTGAATTGGATAGGAGCCGTTTCTCTAGGAACTGCTGCCTCTGGTTGCCGCTGGAATGGCTCTGGAAGGAGCTTGGAGGGGATCATTCACCTCGGCTTTGTCCTGGGTGTGCAGAGCTGGGGAGATGCTTTGGGGCTGAGAGATTTCCTGTGCCATCTTCCATGAACATGAAGAGAGGTGGATTAAAAGTGCCTGCAGAGCTCTGATGTGCAGCCTGTGGCTCCCTGCTCCCACTGCTGCTCCGCTCAAGGAGTTTCTCAGCCCCAGTGCAGGAGAAAAAGGCAGAAAATCATGGAATCCTGGGGTTGTTGAGGCTGGCAAAGGCCTTTAGCATCATCAAGTCCAAACATCAACCACCACCATGGTCACACCAACCCATGACCTCAAGTGCCATGTATTTATCCATACATATTTATCCCTACATATTTATCCCTATATTTATCCATATGTTTATCCATGTATTTACCCATGTATTTATTCCTATATTTACCCATGTATTTCCCCAGGTATTTTATGAACACTCAAGTGCCATATCCATGTATTTTATGAGCACTTCCAGGGTTGGTGACTCCACCACTGCCCTGGGCAGCTGTTCCAGCGCTGGACAACCCTTCCCATGCTGGGCCAGGAGATGGATTCTGGAAATGCAGACTCTGAGGAGCTGGGGATTAAGGCAGCATTGGATTCCTTTATTCTCCCAGAAGGATAAAGGAGATTTATCCCCAGACGAACCAGAGGTGATCACACTGAGGTCATTAGTGGGATTTCTTCCTTACTCCCACAAATACCCACTGGGGTGACAGAGTTCCCTACAAGGGCAGTGTTGGAAGGAGCTGCTGGAATGTTTTGCTGTTTATTGGGATCCACAGGATGTTTGGTGTCTCTCAGAGCTGTTCCAGGCTTTCCACAGACCCAAACGCTCCTCACACTTCTCCTCAGAGTAGAGAGGTTTCCCAGAGTGCTGGTTTTTAATTTCAGATGCTGGGATAATGACACGGCTTCAGGAGGCAGGAGACTCATTGTGCTGTGCCTCAGTCCAGGCAGGGACAACCCCCAGCTAATAAAAACCTCTTTAAAGCACAAAAAGTCCCATTAAACTGATATTATAAAGGCTGCAAATTGAAGCAGGCCTCAATCAGAAAGCAGCAGAATTTAATTCCCCCCCTTACCCATTTGCATGATGATCTCCTTCCTAATTGCCCATCCACACTTTTCCCACAGAAGTGCTGTCCCGAGGTTGGAGATGGTTCCAGCTTTATGGAGCTTTGATCTTTATCTGGTTTTACTTTTTACAGGGCACAGAACCTGAGAGTGGCAGCTGCTTTCCTCTTGTTCCTCCTGTGGCAGTGAACTGCTCTTCCCGAGGACGGCTGCAGGAATTCTCAGGCAGCAGAACGTATGGAATGCCAGGCACGCTACAGAATTCCAGTGGGAGCAGCAGGAACTTCTGTTCTTTACTGGCAGGGCTGTGCCATGAAGGGGAGCTCGGAGATATTGGTCAGCTCAGGGAATGAGCCTGGCTCATGGTAAGGAAATTCACTGTGCAGTTACTTTGGGCTCTTTCTCTCCTTCTCCTTCTCCTTCTCCTTCTCCTTCTCCTTCTCCTTCTCCTTCTCCTTCTCCTTCTCCTTCTCCTTCTCCCTCTCTTCCCAACACCAGTTCCAGACCTCAGTATAATCCATGTTCCCACAGCCTGACCTTGCAGTTTTCCCAGTTTAGCAGCCCCAGCCACACTTGCAGCCTCTCTGTCTGGACTTTGTCTTGCTGAAATCTCCCTTTGTTGATCCTTTGCTGCCTCACCTCTTATCCAGCAATAACGTGCAGTGGGTGGAAGCTTCTCAGAATTCCCTCCCTGTTCCACTGGAAACATTCCCAAGTGGAAGCAGCTGCACTGCCCATCAGCACTTGCCTGCTTTTAGGGGTGGTTGAGGCATGAAGGATGCAACAAATGGAGTTGGCTCCAAGGGGATGAAATGCTCCCCCTGAGGCTGCTCAGAGAGCTGGAGCTGAGGAATCCGGGTGGGAATCACTCCAAGAAAAAGGAAGGAAAAGAGATCAGAGGAACAGGGATGCAATTCCAACCTCTCCAAGGACTGGGATGGGCACATTCACCAACACCATTTAATCTAGACACGATTTCTTCTTTGCCTCTGGCTGCCAGGAGCAGGATGAGCAGTTTAATGAGTTTAAATAGTGAATAGTTTAATTAGCTGGAAGAGACTGGATCAATAGCTGCTTAAACAAACAACTGGATCCCTGTTTCCAAGCTTGGATGTAGTTTTGGAAGGTTCCTGGCAGTTTGGCAGGGATTAGTGATGCTGAGAATGTGCTTTTTTGTGGGTTTGGGGCTTTTACTCCTGTTCACGTGGCTGCTCTTTTTCTTGTTGAGTGGAAAACAGGAGGGAAAGAGCAACGATGGAAGGAATTCCACTCTTGCTGCTTCAAGGGATGGATCAGGAAGGGAACAGGCTGCAGGGAATTTGGAGTGCAAACTGAGATCTCTCCGATATTTTCGGCTCAGTCAGTCCATCAGTGCTTGGTGGCTGTTTAGGCCACGTGCAAGGTGAATGATGGTGCACATGGCAGAGCTGCTGGTGGCTCCTTCCCCTGCCCGGCTGTCAGTCACCCTGCAGGGTGCTGGAGCAGCGTGCCGGAGGCCGTGGATCCTATGGATCCCATGGATCCCAGGGGCGTGATCAGGAGCCTGGGCCTGCTGGCCACTCCTTGCTCTCTCTTACCCTGATTTTTCAGCTCTGCAGCGAATCCAGCTTGAGTTTTTCAACCCCCCAGAAACCCAGGGACCTTTCATGTCTGTTCTCAGATCTGGGATTTAAATCCAGCCCTTATCAAAGCACCCCGTGACCAGGCAGGCCCTGAATCCCAGCAGGGATCTGATAAAGAGGGACCTGACATCCTAAAGAAACCCTTTGAAATCCTGCTGGGATTGATTTGTATCCATAATGGAGCCCCGAGCTCTCTGCCAGGGAGAGATGAAGCTGCTCCCTTGCTTTATTATCCTCAGGCCCTTCCCAGCTTTGAGGGAAATTCAGTCCCTCTTCAAGCCCCAAAATCATGGAAAAGCTCCTTTGTATCCTGTCCACAGCCCCTACGTGGATTAATCAACTTTTTATTTGATATGGTGTCATTCTCCTTTTTTTTCCATGGCTAAAACTCCACGGTGAGCAATCAGAGCAGAAATAGGAAATGCAGGAGTCTTGGATTCCACAGTGGGATTAACTTCCCTTTTCTGCTCTCTTTCAGGACAGGAAAAACCACTGAACTCGCCCCATCTTTGGGACCAAGAGCTTTGGTGCTGGAGTAGGCAAAGCCAGCTAGGGCCCCCCTTGTCCTGTCCATGGTGTGGGTCAGGGACAGGCTCCTCTTCTCCTCTGCGCTGGGATGAACTGCCTAGGGAATGCTATTTCTGACAGCCCGGTCCTAGCCCCGGCTACTGGAAATGGGCGGAGGTGAAGAGGCAAGTGCCAGAGTTGCTTGGGGATGATGGAATTGTGGTGTTTGGCTGTGCCCAGAGGGGCAGGTTGGGCATTTCTGTGTGTCTGAGGACCGGTTTGGGTGCTGGGGAGCCCGGGGAGCCGAGCTCTCAGTGCATTCCCAGCTCACCCGGGGGTGGGAGCTGGTGCAGGGCTGGGTGACAGCCTCTGGTCGGGCTCGGGGCAGGCCCTGGCCCTGGCACAGACACGCTGGGGTGGTTTGGGGACGCTTGGGGAGCAATGGGAAGAAAATGAGGGATGGTGCTGGGCGGAGCGATCTGCCTGTGCTCGTGTCAGCGCAGCCGTGCAGGGCACTGGGATCTGGGTAAAACACCGGCTCTCCTGGTGTTCAGGGGTGCAAGGTCTGAGGGACTGGATTTACTTGGGGTTTTCCAGGACAGCAGGAAGAAGAGGAAATGTGGTGCCAGAGGTGCGTCCCATCAGGTTGCAGTTCCCTCTTTCCCATTTCCATTTCCTCCTCAGTGCAGGTGTCCCCTGCAGCCCATGAGCACGGGGCCGGTGACAACTCCCTGTCTGTAGAGGGATTCCTTATGGAACAAGGGCAGATGACACTTGTGTGAGGCTTACGACTGTTAGAATTAGACCAGGATGGGTTTAAGGAAAACTAGAACCGTGTGTTAATCTTACTGGTCAATGAACAAATGGAATCCACACTTCTGTAAGAAAAAATAGAGTGTATGGAGCATATAGAAGAAGCTGGTTTTGCCTGCTGCTGCTGCTTGGCTTTATCATGTAACCCCATTCGAACTCTGCCTTCAAGACAGCTGTGAGACCGTGAAATAAAGAACTCAGCAGAACAGCAGCCTCCTCTGCTCTTTCACCCTGGTCCGAGAAGGAGGGGTACCCTGTCAAAGGCTCAACACTTGCCTTTCTGACTTTGTTTCTAAATTTCTACCTTTCTAATTTTGTTTGTTTCTAATTTTTTTGTTTGTTTGTTTCTAACTTTGTTTGTTTTCAACTTTCTCCCTTTAGAAATTTGTTTGTTTCTTGTATTTTACCTCTTTGTTTGTTTCTAAATTTCTGCCGTTGTAACTTTGTTTCTAACTTTCTACTTTTAAAATTTCATTTGTTTTTAACTTTTTACCATTCCTCCCAGCGAGGGCTGTGTGCAGAATACTAAAACCTGTTAAGTTCTTCACTTTTACGTCTATAGGCAAATGCTACTGATTTAGATGTAAATTCATTTGGAAATAAGCCAGCCCTCTCTGTCTACTCTGTCGCATACAGCAATATAAGAAGCTGGGAATAGAGATCCGCAGGTTTTGAGAATAACGAGCCGGCGTTTTTCTGTAGGAAGGAAAGCAGCAAGCGCCTGGCCGCAGGAGCCGAGACGCTCGGGCTGCAGGAGCTGCAGAGCGCCCGGAGCCGGCTTTTCCCTGTGCTCTGTGCCTGCCCCCGGGCTGAGCTGGGCGGCGCTGCTGCCGCCCGGTGCCGGCTGAGCCGAGAGGGCGGCGGCCTCGGTGGCTGCCGAGCGTGGCAAGGAGCGGGAGCGAGCGGGGCCGGGTCTGTCAGCGGAGGGGAGGGGCGAAGGGCGGTTCGGAGCCGAGGGACACGGCCGTGCGTGAGCGGGGCCACAGCTATGGAAAGGAACGGGCGCCGTGCGGGGCGGTGACCGCGGGGAATGACAGCGCGGGGGGCGGCCCGGCGGGGCCGGTTTTGCCGGGCAGCAGAGGCGCGGTCGCAGCGCGACCCGGGCGGGAGGCACCGGGCGGGCACGGTCGGAATAGAGCCGCCCGCGTGTCGCTCTCAAGGAGGCGGCTCGGAAAGGAAGGCGCAGTTCCGCGCCCTCGGGACGGCGTTAAGTGACGTTTTTATTAGAATATGACAGTATTTATTTTATTTTATTATTTTATTATCTGCCAGGACCTTGCAGAGGGTGGTTTACACTTCCGCCACACTCAAGATGGCGGACGCACTAGGCCCCCTGCGAGAGGTGTCCCTGCCGATGCCTGCCGCGCTGGTCGCGGAGCCGTCGCCCGCCTCCGGCGCGGCTGACCCCGCCAGCCGTGTCCTCGCACCGGGAAGCACGGCGGAAAATCGCGCGGAAAGCGCGGGGCCGGCGTCGGAGTCCGGGCCGGATTCAGGCAGCCGACTAGACAGAAGCCCTTGTGAGGGGCGGCGGGGGCCCTAAGTGTACCACACTAAAGATGGCGGCTCGACCGGAAGTGGCTTCTGCCAGCACCCAAGATGGCGGCGAAGGGCGGAAGTGTCGTCACTGCCACACTAAAGATGGCGGTCGTGTGCACTGTTTTCTGACCTTCTCAATATGGCGGCAGGGAAGCCCCCCCCCCCCCCCCTCCCCCCCCCCCAAGCTGCGTCTATTCGGCTGCCTGAACGCGACGCCGACGCCGACGCCGACGCCAGCCCAGCGCTTGCGCGCAATTTTCTGAGGCGTTTCCCGCTACGCGGACACCGACTGTGGGGTCAGCGGCGCCTGGGGCAGGCGGGAGCATTCAGGCAGTCGAATAGACGGAGCGGGGGGGCGAGGGGGGGGGGGTCCTTCCGGCCGCCATCTTGAGAAGGTCGAATAGCCACATCGGTGCGGTACCGGTGACTTCCGCCCTTCTTCGCCAGGAGCGCCAATGGCGGGGAGCCCGGGGAGCAGCGCGGCCGGGCCGGGGGCACCGGGGCGGGTGCTCCGGGCTCGGAGGTGAGCGGGGAACGGGGACAGCCCCGAGCGGACGGTGGGGGCCGCGGGGGATCGGTATTCCGGCCCAGGGATGAGTGTTCCGGCACAGGGGTGGCTGTCCCGGCACAGGGATGCGTTCATGGACTGTCTAATAATATTATTTAACGATCGTGCAAGGAGATCTGTATAAAAAAATCCTCCGTGGTCATCCTTCTCCCAGCCCCGCTGTGTTTTCAGGGTGTTGGGGGCAGAGTTTGGGTCTGGACAAGGCTCTCGGGCACAGGGTGGGATTCTTGGGGTGCAGGGCCAGGATCTGGACTCGATGCTCCCTGTGGGTCCCTTGCAGCCCAGGAAATGCTGCGATCCTGTGCCTCTGAGGGTGAAATAAAGGGGAGCGGTGGCGTTTGTGCCCGCTGTGTTCACGGCCCCGCCGGCTCAGGGCGGGTTAAAGGCGCAGCTGCCCCGAGACAGCGGGACCGGCCGGGGCTGCTCGCTCCCGGTGCTGCCGCCCCGTGGGGAGAGCCCGGCACTGCAGCCCGGAACGGCGCTGGACACGGGATGGGCGTGGAACAGCAGCGCAGGGGATGCTGAGGCAGCCCAGGGAATGCTGCGGTCCCAGGGAAGGCTGAGGCGTCCCCTGCCCGGGGCACTCGGCAGCAAATCCCTG
The DNA here is from genome assembly GCF_965178545.1 of Coloeus monedula. Taxonomy (NCBI): domain Eukaryota; kingdom Metazoa; phylum Chordata; class Aves; order Passeriformes; family Corvidae; genus Coloeus; species Coloeus monedula. The sequence continues at coordinate 21,692 of NW_028120519.1, forward strand.
ATGTTGAGCAGAAAAAGGAAAGTTCTGGGTTAGTGGGAGGAGGTTTCTGGAATGGAGCTGGGACAGGTGCTGATCCACGCATGGAATCACGGGCTGGTTTGGCTTGGAAGGACCACCAGGATCATTTACACTCTGTTTGTTGTCTGATTGCACAGCGAAGAACATCCAGAACTGCCGCCTCACCCTCACGGACAGCAGGAATGTCTTCCATAGCTCTTGTTTTGGAATGGGAATGGCTGTTGGGAGCTCTGGCAGGACCAGGTAAGAAGAGAAATGGGATCATTGTGGCTGCTGCTGGAGGTGGTTTTCTGCTTTCCGGCTGTTCTTCTCATTGATCCTTTCACAGCAGTGTTCTAGGGCACATTTGAGGGTAATTCCAGGAATCTGAAACCAGATAAAAACTGGTGGGGAAAAAATGTGAACGTGATCCATTTCTGGTAGTTCCAAGCTTCTCCCACAACACCGTTCCAGGGGAAAGCTGATAAAAGGGTAAAGATGCAGAGGAACAAGTGCTGTAAAGCCCCCTGGCGCTCTGAGAGAGCAAACCTTCCAGTACTCCCAGCAGATCTCTGGGAGAAAGTGTGGGATCACAAGGTTTTCCAGGAAAGCAAAGCAAGGGTGGAGATGAGGGAATGGGCTTCCAGTTCTTCCTTGAGTTGAAAGCCTGGGGGAATTGAGAGGGGCCACAAGAACTGTTTGTGTAGGAAAATGGGAGTTTGGGGGCTGAATCTGAGTTTCCCTCTGGGGCATTTTTGAGGGAAAAGCTGAGGTGCTGTTTAGGGGAGAGAATGCAGATTTTTGGGGTGGAAAAGGTTGAATCAATATTGTAGAGGAAGTAAAACGCTGGGGGTAAAAGTGGATGCAATCTGGAGGGGACAGATTGAATATTTTGGAGGCAAAATGGGGAACTGAGTAGTGGAGAGATGGGGAACATTTTGGAGGCAACACTTGACAAACTCTCTGGGGTGGAGAACGACCACATTGAGGGAAAAATGAGGTGATGAGCAGTGGGCACGTAGGGAAGGTCGTGGGGGTAAATCTTGAGAAAAGCCCCATGGTATTCAAGAAATCCTTGGAAGCAGGAGTGAGGAATTCAGTGGTGGAAAAATAGGGGAATTTTGCGGGGGTAAAACTTTAAAAGATCTAAGAGTTGAGAGTGTGTGTTTTTAGGTAGAAAGGATGTCTTGTTGAAGTTGGGCGTCTGGATTGTGGCATTTATGGATCCAGAAAGTAGAAGATAAAGGAGACTCCCAAAGCCTCGGCAGCTGTGCTAAGAAATCCGTCCCAGGGAAGAAAGGTACCTAAACCTCCTAGAAGTAGGGACTAATTGGCATGGGAAGGGGAAAACCCACCCCCAGTGGGAGAGAGCACGCCGGGTAAGGGAAGAGAAGGATGCCCTTAAGAAGAAGTAGGGAAGGTGAATTTCTCGGCTTGCTGAAATGTATCAAAAAGTTTGGAATCTGGGTCTGTGTGGAGGCCGGGATTTTCTCGGCCATATGCAGAGCCCAGCACTAGGAATAAAGGAATTCCAGGCTTTACAATGCCAAAAATGCAGTACCAGAGAGTTCTGTTATCCCGAGGACTTGGGGGATATTTGGCAAAAATTTCCGGGGGCCCAGGCTGGACCGAGCTTTTAACGCTCCCCGGATTCACGGGATCGGGGATTCCAGCGTGCCCTGCACGGGTTTTTTCAGGGAAGTCCCAAATCCTTCGTGTGAGCACGAAGCAGAATCCCCTGGGAGCTGTGAAGGCAACAGGATATTTCTTGGGAATTTTGAAGGATTGGGTGAGTCCTCAGTGTTAGGTTGGAATGAACGCAAATTGTCCGGGAGTTGCTGGTTTGGGGATGGCCGGGTCTGGGTTTGGATTTGTGGGCACCGAGTGTTCCTTGTGTCAGCTTTAGGTCTTCTGGATTGGTGGGAATTGTCAGAGAAAAGAGAAGGCAATTGAAATGCGGAGCTCCATTCCCGGAGAAATGGTCAGGATGGGAGCGGGAAGGCTGTGGAGCTGCTGGGAGCTCCTGGAGAACAAAAGGATCTGAGGCCTGGAGGCAAAAGCTGTGGAACAAAGCCTGAAAAGGGTGTGGGGTGGGGCGGGAGGGGGAGAAGGGCACCGTGGTGGGGGGAAAGAGGGAAAGGATCCCTGCTCCGGGAATCCAGCAGGGACCAGGAGAGGATCATTTTCCATCCACTGCTCTCAGTGGAATCCTAATAAGGACGGTGGAAGGGAAGTGATTCGTTTGTTCTTAGGTTTGGAATGAAAGGTGCTCTTGCAGAGGGGACTATTGACCTGTTAAAATTCTGTTGGATACAGGAAAAGAGGGAGGAAGCAAGCAGCTGGGGAATGAAGGGGTGGATTTTTTGGTGGATACAGGGAAAGACACGGGAAGGGGCTCTCAAGTAAAATACACCTCACGGGCAGCACCAGGAGAAGCCTCAAGTGCCCTTTTTTTCCAAGCTCTGACATTCCAGAGGAGTAAGCAGTGGTCAGCCCATCACTTTCTGTATTCCTTGGATGCCCAGTGCTTTGTTGGGAAGAGATAATATTTGGAAATAAACAAATCCGGGGATGTAATTTCCTGATAGTAAAGCCCCAGAGAGCCTGGTTTTGATATCCTTCCAGCACCCAAACGCAGCAGAGGGAATCCTGGCGGAGCTGGAAAACGCTGTCGCTCCGTCGGTGGAATTCCTGGGAACTGGAAAGCAGCAGAAGCAGCAAGAACAGAGTTGGAAGCAGGCTCCAGCCGGGTAAGGCAGACACCAAATCCTTTGGAACTGGGCAGGGGTAGGAAGAATGAATTCTTACATTTGTAGCCCAGGGATTCCTGAGCAGGATCCCGGCAGGGAAGACTGCAGGGATCAGGCTGGGGCCTGATCGCAGCTGGGGGCAGCGAGCCTTGGAATTGGCTGAAGGGAAGAAAGAGGGATCCTTTGAGCACAAGGATCAGGTGTCAAATGCGGAGATGGCATCAGACAGTTCCTCGGGAGGGTTTAGTTCCTGGGCCAAATCGATCTCCTGCCTTGTGAAGGAGCTCAGAGAGCTGGGAAGAGCCCAAGCAACGCAGGGAATGCACCGGCAGATAAAAGTGCCGGGGAACGGTGGGGAAAAGCATCCGAACAGGGGGCCTCGTTTTGTACAGGGACGGTACAAAAAATTGTCCGAAAGAATAGGAATGGAATGGGATTTTATGTATTCCTCGGAGGCCACAATCCAGTGGGAAGGCTGAGAGAAAGAAACAAGGCCTAAAAAGGCAGATGAGCCAAATCTGCCCAAAGCCTCCAATGGCCACATTCCCTGGCATTGCTGAGGACTTCAGCCAAGCTCCAAGCAAAAGGTGAGCCCCTGATTTTGGTGCCAAGGGAAACTCCAAGTTAAGAACGATCCAAATATGAAGCGCTTCTCACAAAACTCAGCTTTGCAAACCTTTCTTTGGGCTAAAAAAGAAAAGATGGGAATGCCCTTGGCAGAAAAGCAGCTGTGAGGCACAGCAGGCTTCAAATGCCTGTCAGCAGGAGCTCCAGGAGAAACGGCTGCTGGCTCCGGGCATCCTGGGCTTTCCAGGCAGGTTTTGTACTGGATTGCAAGGCAGTTTTCCTGCCTCTGGGGGGTGGCACCTGCACCCGCTGGAAAGGGAAAATGTGGAGAGAGGGGCAAGCGGGAAGACGGTGGCTGATGTGTGTCCTTGGATCGCAGTTCCTCCCGGTGAGTCTGTGCTGCTGGAAGTTTGAAGGAGATCAGTCCTGGAGTACGTGTGGGTTCACCTGTGGGGTTTGGGAGCGACGCTGGCCATGAAATTCCAGGGATGTTCCCTTTGCTGGAGTGAGAAGCAGTGGAAGCACTTTGCTGTCTGCTTCTTCATTGCCTTCGCCTCGGTCCCCTGGGGCTCCAGGTAATCCCCTCTCACCTTTGCTTTTCCAAGGGTCTCTAAATGAGGGCTTGAGCTTTGGTGTAGCTCCCTTTACAGGGAAGATCTGTTCCAGGAAAGGTCTCCTGGTCTGGCCCGATGGCGTTGCAGGAAGAGCAGGAAACCCCGCAGCTCCTGTGGCTCCCTCATCCGATTTGCCTGCAGGCAGCAGCAAGGATCATTCCCAAGTGTCATGCCCTGGCTCCGTGACTCGGTGAGGTTGTGTTCCGCCAAAGGCCAGGGGCCGCTTTGTTTTGCGGCTCACGAAAGTCCAGCTCGGTGGTGCTGGGTTTGGTTTTTGTGTGCAATGAAGGCACTAAAAAATTCCCCTCCTTCACTGGCACAGCCCTGGAGTGGGAGCAGATTCCCCTTATCCCGCAGTTATCCCGCTCCTGCCCTGGATCCCTGCGGTGCCGTGTGTTCTCCAAGCTCACAGCACTGCTGGCTCGAGACAAGAAAAACAATCCCTGTTCCTTCTCTTCTCCGTCCTTGATGTTCCCAGGCCCTGCATCTCCCTGGCTATTCCCTGTGGGAGTCTTCATCTCCATCCCACCTTATCCCGATCAGGTAAGGGTCTGAGACGTGTTTAGCAGCAAATGCATTCCTGTGAAGAAAGCCAAGAGCAAAGAGCATCCAGATGCAGAGAAGTCTTTAGAAAAGCGTTCCAGACGTGCAAATGAGGGATGTGTCTTCCTGCATCTCCTGTTGTTTTTCTCTGTCACGTTTTGGAAGGGTTTTCTCTCAGTGATTTCCTGCAGTCCAGGTGTGTCCCTTCTTTTGTCCAAATCCAGTGCCAGAGGATCGAACAACTGACGAGTGGGGCCTGGGATGAAAACGGTTCTCCTAAAATGAGGGAAACAATGCTAGAAGAGAAATGAGCATCCTTTTAATGCCTGGAATAAAAATGCTGGAAAAGGGCACTTTTTATTTGATATGGTGTCATTCTCCTTTTTTTTTCCATAGCTAAAACTCCACGGTGAGCAATCAGAGCAGAAACAGGAAATGCAGGAGTCTTGGATTCCACAGTGGGATTAACTTCCCTTTTCTGCTCTCTTTCAGGACAGGAAAAACCACTGAACTCGCCCCATCTTTGGGACCAAGAGCTTTGGTGCTGGAGTAGGCAAAGCCAGCTAGGGCCCCCCTTGTCCTGCCCATGGTGTGGGTCAGGGACAGGCTCCTCTTCTCCTCTGTGCTGGGATGAACTGCCTAGGGAATGCTATTTCTGACAGCCCGGTCCCAGCCCCGGCTACTGGAAATGGGCGGAGGTGAAGAGGCAAGTGCCAGAGTTGCTTGGGGATGATGGAATTGTGGTGTTTGGCTGTGCCCAGAGGGGCAGGTTGGGCATTTCTGTGTGTCTGAGGACTGGTTTGGGTGCTGGGGAGCCCGGGGAGCCGAGCTCTCAGTGCATTCCCAGCTCACCCGGGGGTGGGAGCTGGTGCAGGGCTGGGTGACAGCCTCTGGTCGGGCTCGGGGCAGGCCCTGGCCCCGGCACAGACACGCTGGGGTGGTTTGGGGCCGCTTGGGGAGCCGTGGGAGGAAAATGAGGGATGGTGCTGGGCAGAGCGATCGGCCTGTGCTCGTGTCAGCGCAGCCGTGCAGGGCACTGGGATCTGGGTAAAACACCGGCTCTCCTGGTGTTCAGGGAAGCAAGGTCTGTATTTATCCATACATATTTATCCCTACATATTTATCCCTATATTTATCCATGGATTATCCATATATGTTTATCCATATACATTTATCCATATTTTTATCCACGTACTTACCCATGAATTTATCCCTATATTTACCCATGTATTTCCCCAGGTATTTTATGAACACTCAAGTGCCATATCCATGTATTTTATGAGCACTTCCAGGGTTGGTGACTCCACCACTGCCCTGGGCAGCTGTTCCAGCGCTGGACAACCCTTCCCATGCTGGGCCAGGAGATGGATTCTGGAAATGCAGACTCCGAGGAGCAGAGGATTAAGGCAGCATTGGATTCCTTTATTCTCCCAGAAGGATAAAGGAGATTTATCCCCAGACGAACCAGAGGTGATCACACTGAGGTCATTAGTGGGATTTCTTCCTTACTCCCACAAATACCCACTGGGGTGACAGAGTTCCCTACAAGGGCGGTGTTGGAAGGAGCTGCTGGAATGTTTTGCTGTTTATTGGGATCCACAGGATGTTTGGTGTCTCTCAGAGCTGTTCCAGGCTTTCCACAGACCCAAACGCTCCTCACACTTCTCCTCAGAGTAGAGAGGTTTCCCAGAGTGCTGGTTTTTAATTTCAGATGCTGGGATAACGACACGGCTTCAGGAGGCAGGAGACTCATTGTGCTGTGCCTCAGTCCAGGCAGGGACAACCCCCAGCTAATAAAAACCTCTTTAAAGCACAAAAAGTCCCATTAAACTGATATTATAAAGGCTGCAAATTGAAGCAGGCCTCAATCAGAAAGCAGCAGAATTTAATTCCCCCCCTTGCCCATTTGCATGATGATCTCCTTCCTAATTGCCCATCTACGCTTTTCCCACAGAAGTGCTGTCCCGAGGTTGGAGATGGTTCCAGCTTTATGGAGCTTTGATCTTTATCTGCTTTTACTTTTTACAGGGCACAGAACCTGAGAGTGGCAGCTGCTTTCCTCTTGTTCCTCCTGTGGCAGTGAACTGCTCTTCCCGAGGACGGCTGCAGGAATTCTCAGGCAGCATAACGTATGGAATGCCAGGCACGCTACAGAATTCCAGTGGGAGCAGCAGGAACTTCTGTTCTTTACTGGCAGGGCTGTGCCATGAAGGGGAGCTCGGAGATATTGGTCAGCTCAGGGAATGAGCCTGGCTTATGGTAAGGAAATTCACTGTGCAGTTACTTCGGGCCCTTCTCCTTCTCCTTCTCCTTCTCCTTCTCCTTCTCCTTCTCCTTCTCCTTCTCCTTCTCCTTCTCCTTCTCCTTCTCCTTCTCCTTCTCTTTCTCCTTCTCCTTCTCCTTCTCCTTCTCCTTCTCCTTCTCCTTCTCCTTCTCCTCCTTCTCCTTCTCCCTCTCTTCCCAACACCAGTTCCAGACCTCAGTATAATCCACGTTCCCACAGCCTGACCTTGCAGTTTTCCCAGTTTAGCAGCCCCAGCCACACTTGCAGCCTCTCTGTCTGGACTTTGTCTTGCTGAAATCTCCCTTTGTTGATCCTTTGCTGCCTCACCTCTTATCCAGCAATAACGTGCAGTGGGTGGAAGCTTCTCAGAATTCCCTCCCTGTTCCACTGGAAACATTCCCAAGTGGAAGCAGCTGCACTGCCCATCAGCACTTGCCTGCTTTTAGGGGTGGTTGAGGCATGAAGGATGCAACAAATGGAGTTGGCTCCAAGGGGATGAAATGCTCCCCCTGAGGCTGCTCAGAGAGCTGGAGCTGAGGAATCCGGGTGGGAATCACTCCAAGAAAAAGGAAGGAAAAGAGATCAGAGGAACAGGGATGCAATTCCAACCTCTCCAAGGACTGGGATGGGCACATTCACCAACACCATTTAATCTAGACACGATTTCTTCTTTGCCTCTGGCTGCCAGGAGCAGGATGAGCAGTTTAATGAGTTTAAATAGTGAATAGTTTAATTAGCTGGAAGAGACTGGATCAATAGCTGCTTAAACAAACAACTGGATCCCTGTTTCCAAGCTTGGATGTAGTTTTGGAAGGTTCCTGGCAGTTTGGCAGGGATTAGTGATGCTGAGAATGTGCTTTTTTGTGGGTTTGGGGCTTTTACTCCTGTTCACGTGGCTGCTCTTTTTCTTGTTGAGTGGAAAACAGGAGGGAAAGAGCAACGATGGAAGGAATTCCACTCTTGCTGCTTCAAGGGATGGATCAGGAAGGGAACAGGCTGCAGGGAATTTGGAGTGCAAACTGAGATCTCTCCGATATTTTCGGCTCAGTCAGTCCATCAGTGCTTGGTGGCTGTTTAGGCCACGTGCAAGGTGAATGATGGTGCACATGGCAGAGCTGCTGGTGGCTCCTTCCCCTGCCCGGCTGTCAGTCACCCTGCAGGGTGCTGGAGCAGCGTGCCAGAGGCCGTGGATCCTATGGATCCCATGGATCCCAGGGGCGTGATCAGGAGCCTGGGCCTGCTGGCCACTCCTTGCTCTCTCTTACCCTGATTTTTCAGCTCTGCAGCGAATCCAGCTTGAGTTTTTCAACCCCCCAGAAACCCAGGGACCTTTCATGTCTGTTCTCAGATCTGGGATTTAAATCCAGCCCTTATCAAAGCACCCCGTGACCAGGCAGGCCCTGAATCCCAGCAGGGATCTGATAAAGAGGGACCTGACATCCTAAAGAAACCCTTTGAAATCCTGCTGGGATTGATTTGTATCCATAATGGAGCCCCGAGCTCTCTGCCAGGGAGAGATGAAGCTGCTCCCTTGCTTTATTATCCTCAGGCCCTTCCCAGCTTTGAGGGAAATTCAGTCCCTCTTCAAGCCCCAAAATCATGGAAAAGCTCCTTTGTATCCTGTCCACAGCCCCTACGTGGATTAATCAACTTTTTATTTGATATGGTGTCATTCTCCTTTTTTTTCCATGGCTAAAACTCCACGGTGAGCAATCAGAGCAGAAATAGGAAATGCAGGAGTCTTGGATTCCACAGTGGGATTAACTTCCCTTTTCTGCTCTCTTTCAGGACAGGAAAAACCACTGAACTCGCCCCATCTTTGGGACCAAGAGCTTTGGTGCTGGAGTAGGCAAAGCCAGCTAGGGCCCCCCTTGTCCTGCCCATGGTGTGGGTCAGGGACAGGCTCCTCTTCTCCTCTGCGCTGGGATGAACTGCCTAGGGAATGCTATTTCTGACAGCCCGGTCCTAGCCCCGGCTACTGGAAATGGGCGGAGGTGAAGAGGCAAGTGCCAGAGTTGCTTGGGGATGATGGAATTGTGGTGTTTGGCTGTGCCCAGAGGGGCAGGTTGGGCATTTCTGTGTGTCTGAGGACCAGTTTGGGTGCTGGGGAGCCCGGGGAGCCGAGCTCTCAGTGCATTCCCAGCTCACCCGGGGGTGGGAGCTGGTGCAGGGCTGGGTGACAGCCTCTGGTCGGGCTCGGGGCAGGCCCTGGCCCTGGCACAGACACGCTGGGGTGGTTTGGGGCCGCTTGGGGAGCAATGGGAAGAAAATGAGGGATGGTGCTGGGCGGAGCGATCGGCCTGTGCTCGTGTCAGCGCAGCCGTGCAGGGCACTGGGATCTGGGTAAAACACCGGCTCTCCTGGTGTTCAGGGGTGCAAGGTCTGAGGGACTGGATTTACTTGGGGTTTTCCAGGACAGCAGGAAGAAGAGGAAATGTGGTGCCAGAGGTGCGTCCCATCAGGTTGCAGTTCCCTCTTTCCCATTTCCATTTCCTCCTCAGTGCAGGTGTCCCCTGCAGCCCATGAGCACGGGGCCGGTGACAACTCCCTGTCTGTAGAGGGATTCCTTATGGAACAAGGGCAGATGACACTTGTGTGAGGCTTACGACTGTTAGAATTAGACCAGGATGGGTTTAAGGAAAACTAGAACCGTGTGTTAATCTTACTGGTCAATGAACAAATAGAATCCACACTTCTATAAGAAAAAATAGAGTGTATGGAGCATATAGAAGAAGCTGGTTTTGCCTGCTGCTGCTGCTTGGCTTTATCATGTAACCCCATTCGAACTCTGCCTTCAAGACAGCTGTGAGACCGTGAAATAAAGAACTCAGCAGAACAGCAGCCTCCTCTGCTCTTTCACCCTGGTCCGAGAAGGAGGGGTACCCTGTCAAAGGCTCAACACTTGCCTTTCTGACTTTGTTTCTAAATTTCTACCTTTCTAATTTTGTTTGTTTCTAATTTTTTTGTTTGTTTGTTTCTAACTTTGTTTGTTTTCAACTTTCTCCCTTTAGAAATTTGTTTGTTTCTTGTATTTTACCTCTTTGTTTGTTTCTAAATTTCTGCCGTTGTAACTTTGTTTCTAACTTTCTACTTTTAAAATTTCATTTGTTTTTAACTTTTTACCATTCCTCCCAGCGAGGGCTGTGTGCAGAATACTAAAACCTGTTAAGTTCTTCACTTTTACGTCTATAGGCAAATGCTACTGATTTAGATGTAAATTCATTTGGAAATAAGCCAGCCCTCTCTGTCTACTCTGTCGCATACAGCAATATAAGAAGCTGGGAATAGAGATCCGCAGGTTTTGAGAATAACGAGCCGGCGTTTTTCTGTAGGAAGGAAAGCAGCAAGCGCCTGGCCGCAGGAGCCGAGACGCTCGGGCTGCAGGAGCTGCAGAGCGCCCGGAGCCGGCTTTTCCCTGTGCTCTGTGCCTGCCCCCGGGCTGAGCTGGGCGGCGCTGCTGCCGCCCGGTGCCGGCTGAGCCGAGAGGGCGGCGGCCTCGGTGGCTGCCGAGCGTGGCAAGGAGCGGGAGCGAGCGGGGCCGGGTCTGTCAGCGGAGGGGAGGGGCGAAGGGCGGTTGGCAGCGCCAAGGGACACGGCCGTGCGTGAGCGGGGCCACAGCTATGGAAAGGAGCGGGCGCCGTGCGGGGCGGTGACCGCGGGGAATGACAGCGCGGGGGGCGGCCCGGCGGGGCCGGTTTTGCCGGGCAGCAGAGGCGCGGTCGCAGCGCGACCCGGGCGGGAGGCACCGGGCGGGCACGGTCGGAATCGAGCCGCCCGCGTGTCGCTCTCAAGGAGGCGGCTCGGAAAGGAAGGCGCAGTTCCGCGCTCTCGGGACGGCGTTAAGTGACGTTTTTATTAGAATATGACAGTATTTATTTTATTTTATTATTTTATTATCTGCCAGGACCTTGCAGAGGGTGGTTTACACTTCCGCCACACTCAAGATGGCGGACGCAGTAGGCCCCCTGCGAGAGGTGTCCCTGCCGATGCCTGCCGCGCTGGTCGCGGAGCCGTCGCCCGCCTCCGGCGCGGCTGACCCCGCCAGCCGTGTCCTCGCACCGGGAAGCACGGCGGAAAATCGCGCGGAAAGCGCGGGGCCGGCGTCGGAGTCCGGGCCGGATTCAGGCAGCCGACTAGACAGAAGCCCTTGTGAGGGGCGGCGGGGGCCCTAAGTGTACCACACTAAAGATGGCGGCTCGACCGGAAGTGGCTTCTGCCAGCACCCAAGATGGCGGCGAAGGGCGGAAGTGTCGTCACTGCCACACTAAAGATGGCGGTCGTGTGCACTGTTTTCTGACCTTCTCAATATGGCGGCAGGGAAGCCCCCCCCCCCCCCTCCCCCCCCCCCAAGCTGCGTCTATTCGGCTGCCTGAACGCGACGCCGACGCCGACGCCGACGCCAGCCCAGCGCTTGCGCGCAATTTTCTGAGGCGTTTCCCGCTACGCGGACACCGACTGTGGGGTCAGCGGCGCCTGGGGCAGGCGGGAGCATTCAGGCAGTCGAATAGACGGAGCGGGGGGGCGAGGGGGGGGGGTCCTTCCGGCCGCCATCTTGAGAAGGTCGAATAGCCACATCGGTGCGGTACCGGTGACTTCCGCCCTTCTTCGCCAGGAGCGCCAATGGCGGGGAGCCCGGGGAGCAGCGCGGCCGGGCCGGGGGCACCGGGGCGGGTGCTCCGGGCTCGGAGGTGAGCGGGGAACGGGGACAGCCCCGAGCGGACGGTGGGGGCCGCGGGGGATCGGTATTCCGGCCCAGGGATGAGTGTTCCGGCACAGGGGTGGCTGTCCCGGCACAGGGATGCGTTCCTGGACTGTCTAATAATATTATTTAACGATCGTGCAAGGAGATCTGTATAAAAAAATCCTCCGTGGTCATCCTTCTCCCAGCCCCGCTGTGTTTTCAGGACCTTGGGGGCAGAGTTTGGGTCTGGACAAGGCTCTCGGGCACAGGGTGGGATTCTTGGGGTGCAGGGCCAGGATTTGGACTCGATGCTCCCTGTGGGTCCCTTGCAGCCCAGGAAATGCTGCGATCCTGTGCCTCTGAGGGTGAAATAAAGGGGAGCGGTGGCGTTTGTGCCCGCTGTGTTCACGGCCCCGCCGGCTCAGGGCGGGTTAAAGGCGCAGCTGCCCCGAGACAGCGGGACCGGCCGGGGCTGCTCGCTCCCGGTGCTGCCGCCCCGTGGGGAGAGCCCGGCACTGCAGCCCGGAACGGCGCTGGACACGGGATGGGCGTGGAACAGCAGCGCAGGGGATGCTGAGGCAGCCCAGGGAATGCTGCGGTCCCAGGGAAGGCTGAGGCGTCCCCTGCCCGGGGCACTCGGCAGCAAATCCCTGATGTTGAGCAGAAAAAGGAAAGTTCTGGGTTAGTGGGAGGAGGTTTCTGGAATGGAGCTGGGACAGGTGCTGATCCACGCATGGAATCACGGGCTGGTTTGGCTTGGAAGGACCACCAGGATCATTTACACTCTGTTTGTTGTCTGATTGCACAGCGAAGAACATCCAGAACTGCCGCCTCACCCTCACGGACAGCAGGAATGTCTTCCATAGCTCTTGTTTTGGAATGGGAATGGCTGTTGGGAGCTCTGGCAGGACCAGGTAAGAAGAGAAATGGGATCATTGTGGCTGCTGCTGGAGGTGGTTTTCTGCTTTCCGGCTGTTCTTCTCATTGATCCTTTCACAGCAGTGTTCTAGGGCACATTTGAGGGTAATTCCAGGAATCTGAAACCAGATAAAAACTGGTGGGGAAAAAATGTGAACGTGATCCATTTCTGGTAGTTCCAAGCTTCTCCCACAACACCGTTCCAGGGGAAAGCTGATAAAAGGGTAAAGATGCAGAGGAACAAGTGCTGTAAAGCCCCCTGGCGCTCTGAGAGAGCAAACCTTCCAGTACTCCCAGCAGATCTCTGGGAGAAAGTGTGGGATCACAAGGTTTTCCAGGAAAGCAAAGCAAGGGTGGAGATGAGGGAATGGGCTTCCAGTTCTTCCTTGAGTTGAAAGCCTGGGGGAATTGAGAGGGGCCACAAGAACTGTTTGTGTAGGAAAATGGGAGTTTGGGGGCTGAATCTGAGTTTCCCTCTGGGGCATTTTTGAGGGAAAAGCTGAGGTGCTGTTTAGGGGAGAGAATGCAGATTTTTGGGGTGGAAAAGGTTGAATCAATATTGTAGAGGAAGTAAAACGCTGGGGGTAAAAGTGGATGCAATCTGGAGGGGACAGATTGAATATTTTGGAGGCAAAATGGGGAACTGAGTAGTGGAGAGATGGGGAACATTTTGGAGGCAACACTTGACAAACTCTCTGGGGTGGAGAACGACCACATTGAGGGAAAAATGAGGTGATGAGCAGTGGGCACGTAGGGAAGGTCGTGGGGGTAAATCTTGAGAAAAGCCCCATGGTATTCAAGAAATCCTTGGAAGCAGGAGTGAGGAATTCAGTGGTGGAAAAATAGGGGAATTTTGCGGGGGTAAAACTTTAAAAGATCTAAGAGTTGAGAGTGTGTGTTTTTAGGTAGAAAGGATGTCTTGTTGAAGTTGGGCGTCTGGATTGTGGCATTTATGGATCCAGAAAGTAGAAGATAAAGGAGACTCCCAAAGCCTCGGTAGCTGTGTTAAGAAATCCGTCCCAGGGAAGAAAGGTACCTAAACCTCCTAGAAGTAGGGACTAATTGGCATGGGAAGGGGAAAACCCACCCCCAGTGGGAGAGAGCACGCCGGGTAAGGGAAGAGAAGGATGCCCTTAAGAAGAAGTAGGGAAGGTGAATTTCTCGGCTTGCTGAAATGTATCAAAAAGTTTGGAATCTGGGTCTGTGTGGAGGCCGGGATTTTCTCGGCCATATGCAGAGCCCAGCACTAGGAATAAAGGAATTCCAGGCTTTACAATGCCAAAAATGCAGTACCAGAGAGTTCTGTTATCCCGAGGACTTGGGGGATATTTGGCAAAAATTTCCGGGGGCCCAGGCTGGACCGAGCTTTTAACGCTCCCCGGATTCACGGGATCGGGGATTCCAGCGTGCCCTGCACGGGTTTTTTCAGGGAAGTCCCAAATCCTTCGTGTGAGCACGAAGCAGAATCCCCTGGGAGCTGTGAAGGCAACAGGATATTTCTTGGGAATTTTGAAGGATTGGGTGAGTCCTCAGTGTTAGGTTGGAATGAACGCAAATTGTCCGGGAGTTGCTGGTTTGGGGATGGCCGGGTCTGGGTTTGGATTTGTGGGCACCGAGTGTTCCTTGTGTCAGCTTTAGGTCTTCTGGATTGGTGGGAATGGTCAGAGAAAAGAGAAGGCAATTGAAATGCGGAGCTCCATTCCCGGAGAAATGGTCGGGATGGGAGAGGGAAGGCTGTGGAGCTGCTGGGAGCTCGTGGAGAACGAAAGGATCTGAGGCCTGGAGGCAAAAGCTGTGGAACAAAGCCTGAAAAGGGTGTGGGGTGGGGCGGGAGGGGGAGGAGGGCACCGTGGTGGGGGGAAAGAGGGAAAGGATCCCTGCTCCGGGAATCCAGCAGGGACCAGGAGAGGATCATTTTCCATCCACTGCTCTCAGTGGAATCCTAATAAGGACGGTGGAAGGGAAGTGATTCGTTTGTTCTTAGGTTTGGAATGAAAGGTGCTCTTGCAGAGGGGACTATTGACCTGTTAAAATTCTGTTGGATACAGGAAAAGAGGGAGGAAGCAAGCAGCTGGGGAATGAAGGGGTGGATTTTTTGGTGGATACAGGGAAAGACACGGGAAGGGGCTCTCAAGTAAAATACACCTCACGGGCAGCACCAGGAGAAGCCTCAAGTGCCCTTTTTTTCCAAGCTCTGACATTCCAGAGGAGTAAGCAGTGGTCAGCCCATCACTTTCTGTATTCCTTGGATGCCCAGTGCTTTGTTGGGAAGAGATAATATTTGGAAATAAACAAATCCGGGGATGTAATTTCCTGATAGTAAAGCCCCAGAGAGCCTGGTTTTGATATCCTTCCAGCACCCAAACGCAGCAGAGGGAATCCTGGCGGAGCTGGAAAACGCTGTCGCTCCGTCGGTGGAATTCCTGGGAACTGGAAAGCAGCAGAAGCAGCAAGAACAGAGTTGGAAGCAGGCTCCAGCCGGGTAAGGCAGACACCAAATCCTTTGGAATTTGAAGTGGGCAGGGGTGGGAAGAATGAATTCTTACATTTGTAGCCCAGGGATTCCTGAGCAGGATCCCGGCAGGGAAGACTGCAGGGATCAGGCTGGGGCCTGATCGCAGCTGGGGGCAGCGAGCCTTGGAATTGGCTGAAGGGAAGAAAGAGGGATCCTTTGAGCACAAGGATCAGGTGTCAAATGCGGAGATGGCATCAGACAATTCCTCGGGAGGGTTTAGTTCCTGGGCCAAATCGATCTCCTGCCTTGTGAAGGAGCTCAGAGAGCTGGGAAGAGCCCAAGCAACGCAGGGAATGCACCGGCAGATGAAAGTGCCGGGGAGCGGTGGGGAAAAGCATCCGAACAGGGGGCCTCGTTTTGTACAGGGACGGTACAAAAAATTGTCCGAAAGAATAGGAATGGAATGGGATTTTACGTATTCCTCGGAGGCCACAATCCAGTGGGAAAGCTGAGAGAAAGAAACAAGGCCTAAAAAGGCAGATGAGCCAAATCTGCCCAAAGCCTCCAATGGCCACATTCCCTGGCATTGCTGAGGACTTCAGCCAAGCTCCAAGCAAAAGGTGAGCCCCTGATTTTCGTGCCAAGGGAAACTCCAAGTTAAGAATGATCCAAATATGAAGCGCTTCTCACAAAACTCAGCTTTGCAAACCTTTTTTTGGGCTAAAAAAGAAAAGATGGGAATGCCCTTGGCAGAAAAGCAGCTGTGAGGCACAGCAGGCTTCAAATGCCTGTCAGCAGGAGCTCCAGGAGAAACGGCTGCTGGCTCCGGGCATCCTGGGCTTTCCAGGCGGGTTTTGTACTGGATTGCAAGGCAGTTTTCCTGCCTCTGGGGGGTGGCACCTGCATCCCGCTGGAAAGGGAAAATGTGGAGAGAGGGGCAAGCGGGAAGACGGTTGCTGCTGTGTGTCCTTGGATCGCAGTTCCTCCCGGTGAGTCTGTGCTGCTGGAAGTTTGAAGGAGATCAGTCCTGGAGTACGTGTGGGTTCACCTGTGGGGTTTGGGAGCGACACTGGACATGAAATTCCAGGGATGTTCCCTTTGCTGGAGTGAGAAGCAGTGGAAGCACTTTGCTGTCTGCTTCTTCATCGCCTGCGCCTCGGTCCCCTGGGGCTCCAGGTAATCCCCTCTCACCTTTGCTTTTCCAAGGGTCTCTAAATGAGGGCTTGAGCTTTGGTGTAGCTCCCTTTACAGGGAAGATCTGTTCCAGGAAAGGTCTCCTGGTCTGGCCTGATGGCGTTGCAGGAAGAGCAGGAAACCCCGCAGCTCCTGTGGCTCCCTCATCTGATTTGCCTGCAGGCAGCAGCAAGGATCATTCCCAAGTGTCATCCCCTGGCTCCGTGACTCGGTGAGGTTGTGTTCCCCCAAAGGCCAGGGGCCGCTTTGTTTTGCAGCTCACGAAAGTCCAGCTCGGTGGTGCTGGGTTTGGTTTTTGTGTGCAATGAAGGCACTAAAAAATTCCCCTCCTTCACTGGCACAGCCCTGGAGTGGGAGCAGATTCCCCTTATCCCGCAGTTATCCCGCTCCTGCCCTGGATCCCTGCGGTGCCGTGTGTTCTCCAAGCTCACAGCACTGCTGGCTCTAAACAAGAGAAACAATCCCTGTTCCTTCTCTTCTCCGTCCTTGATGTTCCCAGGCCCTGCATCTCCCTGGCTATTCCCTGTGGGAGTCTTCATCTCCATCCCACCTTATCCCGATCAGGTAAGGGTCTGAGACGTGTTTAGCAGCAAATGCATTCCTGTGAAGAAAGCCAAGAGCAAAGAGCATCCAGATGCAGAGAAGTCTTTAGAAAAGCGTTCCAGACGTGCAAATGAGGGATGTGTCTTCCTGCATCTCCTGTTGTTTTTCTCTGTCACGTTTTGGAAGGGTTTCTCTCAGTGATTTCCTGCAGTCCAGGTGCGTCCCTTCTTTTGTCCAAATCCAGTGCCAGAGGATCGAACAAGTGACGAGTGGGGCCTGGGATGAAAACGGTTCTCCTAAAATGAGGGAAACAATGCTAGAAGAGAAATGAGCATCCTTTTAATGCCTGGAATAAAAATGCTGGAAAAGGGCACTTTTTATTTGATATGGTGTCATTCTCCTTTTTTTTTCCATAGCTAAAACTCCACGGTGAGCAATCAGAGCAGAAATAGGAAATGCAGGAGTCTTGGATTCCACAGTGGGATTAACTTCCCTTTTCTGCTCTCTTTCAGGACAGGAAAAACCACTGAACTCGCCCCATCTTTGGGACCAAGAGCTTTGGTGCTGGAGTAGGCAAAGCCAGCTAGGGCCCCCCTTGTCCTGCCCATGGTGTGGGTCAGGGACAGGCTCCTCTTCTCCTCTGCGCTGGGATGAACTGCCATGGGAATGCTATTTCTGACAGCCCGGTCCTAGCCCCAGCTACTGGCAATGGGCGGAGGTGAAGAGGCAAGTGCCAGAGTTGCTTGGGGATGATGGAATTGTGGTGTTTGGCTGTGCCCAGAGGGGCAGGTTGGGCATTTCTGTGTGTCTGAGGACCAGTTTGGGTGCTGGGGAGCCCGGGGAGCCGAGCTCTCAGTGCATTCCCAGCTCACCCGGGGGTGGGAGCTGGTGCAGGGCTGGGTGACAGCCTCTGGTCGGGCTCGGGGCAGGCCCTGGCCCCGGCACAGACACGCTGGGGTGGTTTGGGGACGCTTGGGGAGCCGTGGGAGGAAAATGAGGGATGGTGCTGGGCAGAGCGATCGGCCTGCGCTCGTGTCAGCGCAGCCGTGCAGGGCACTGGGATCTGGGTAAAACACTGGCTCTCCTGGTGTTCAGGGAAGCAAGGTCTGTATTTATCCATACATATTTATCCCTACATATTTATCCCTATATTTATCCATGGATTATCCATATATGTTTATCCATATACATTTATCCATATGTTTATCCACGTATCTACCCATGAATTTATCCCTATATTTACCCATGTATTTACCCAGGTATTTTATGAACACTCAAGTGCCATATCCATGTATTTTATGAGCACTTCCAGGGTTGGTGACTCCACCACTGCCCTGGGCAGCTGTTCCAGCGCTGGACAACCCTTCCCATGCTGGGCCAGGAGATGGATTCTGGAAATGCAGACTCTGAGGAGCTGGGGATTAAGGCAGCATTGGATTCCTTTATTCTCCCAGAAGGATAAAGGAGATTTATCCCCAGACGAACCAGAGGTGATCACACTGAGGTCATCAGTGGGATTTCTTCCTTACTCCCACAAATACCCACTGGGGTGACAGAGTTCCCTACAAGGGCGGTGTTGGAAGGAGCTGCTGGAATGTTTTGCTGTTTATTGGGATCCACAGGATGTTTGGTGTCTCTCAGAGCTGTTCCAGGCTTTCCACAGACCCAAACGCTCCTCACACTTCTCCTCAGAGTAGAGAGGTTTCCCAGAGTGCTGGTTTTTAATTTCAGATGCTGGGATAACGACACGGCTTCAGGAGGCAGGAGACTCATTGTGCTGTGCCTCAGTCCAGGCAGGGACAACCCCCAGCTAATAAAAACCTCTTAAAAGCACAAAAAGTCCCATTAAACTGATATTATAAAGGCTGCAAATTGAAGCAGGCCTCAATCAGAAAGCAGCAGAATTTAATTCCCCCCCTTACCCATTTGCATGATGATCTCCTTCCTAATTGCCCATCCACACTTTTCCCACAGAAGTGCTGTCCCGAGGTTGGAGATGGTTCCAGCTTTATGGAGCTTTGATCTTTATCTGGTTTTACTTTTTACAGGGCACAGAACCTGAGAGTGGCAGCTGCTTTCCTCTTGTTCCTCCTGTGGCAGTGAACTGCTCTTCCCGAGGACGGCTGCAGGAATTCTCAGGCAGCAGAACGTATGGAATGCCAGGCACGCTACAGAATTCCAGTGGGAGCAGCAGGAACTTCTGTTCTTTACTGGCAGGGCTGTGCCATGAAGGGGAGCTCGGAGATATTGGTCAGCTCAGGGAATGAGCCTGGCTCATGGTAAGGAAATTCACTGTGCAGTTACTTTGGGCTCTTTCTCTCCTTCTCCTTCTCCTTCTCCTTCTCCTTCTCCTTCTCCTTCTCCTTCTCCTTCTCCTTCTCCTTCTCCTTCTCCTTCTCCTCCTTCTCCTTCTCCCTCTCTTCCCAACACCAGTTCCAGACCTCAGTATAATCCATGTTCCCACAGCCTGACCTTGCAGTTTTCCCAGTTTAGCAGCCCCAGCCACACTTGCAGCCTCTCTGTCTGGACTTTGTCTTGCTGAAATCTCCCTTTGTTGATCCTTTGCTGCCTCACCTCTTATCCAGCAATAACGTGCAGTGGGTGGAAGCTTCTCAGAATTCCCTCCCTGTTCCACTGGAAACATTCCCAAGTGGAAGCAGCTGCACTGCCCATCAGCACTTGCCTGCTTTTAGGGGTGGTTGAGGCATGAAGGATGCAACAAATGGAGTTGGCTCCAAGGGGATGAAATGCTCCCCCTGAGGCTGCTCAGAGAGCTGGAGCTGAGGAATCCGGGTGGGAATCACTCCAAGAAAAAGGAAGGAAAAGAGATCAGAGGAACAGGGATGCAATTCCAACCTCTCCAAGGACTGGGATGGGCACATTCACCAACACCATTTAATCTAGACACGATTTCTTCTTTGCCTCTGGCTGCCAGGAGCAGGATGAGCAGTTTAATGAGTTTAAATAGTGAATAGTTTAATTAGCTGGAAGAGACTGGATCAATAGCTGCTTAAACAAACAACTGGATCCCTGTTTCCAAGCTTGGATGTAGTTTTGGAAGGTTCCTGGCAGTTTGGCAGGGATTAGTGATGCTGAGAATGTGCTTTTTTGTGGGTTTGGGGCTTTTACTCCTGTTCACGTGGCTGCTCTTTTTCTTGTTGAGTGGAAAACAGGAGGGAAAGAGCAACGATGGAAGGAATTCCACTCTTGCTGCTTCAAGGGATGGATCAGGAAGGGAACAGGCTGCAGGGAATTTGGAGTGCAAACTGAGATCTCTCCGATATTTTCGGCTCAGTCAGTCCATCAGTGCTTGGTGGCTGTTTAGGCCACGTGCAAGGTGAATGATGGTGCACATGGCAGAGCTGCTGGTGGCTCCTTCCCCTGCCCGGCTGTCAGTCACCCTGCAGGGTGCTGGAGCAGCGTGCCGGAGGCCGTGGATCCTATGGATCCCATGGATCCCAGGGGCGTGATCAGGAGCCTGGGCCTGCTGGCCACTCCTTGCTCTCTCTTACCCTGATTTTTCAGCTCTGCAGCGAATCCAGCTTGAGTTTTTCAACCCCCCAGAAACCCAGGGACCTTTCATGTCTGTTCTCAGATCTGGGATTTAAATCCAGCCCTTATCAAAGCACCCCGTGACCAGGCAGGCCCTGAATCCCAGCAGGGATCTGATAAAGAGGGACCTGACATCCTAAAGAAACCCTTTGAAATCCTGCTGGGATTGATTTGTATCCATAATGGAGCCCCGAGCTCTCTGCCAGGGAGAGATGAAGCTGCTCCCTTGCTTTATTATCCTCAGGCCCTTCCCAGCTTTGAGGGAAATTCAGTCCCTCTTCAAGCCCCAAAATCATGGAAAAGCTCCTTTGTATCCTGTCCACAGCCCCTACGTGGATTAATCAACTTTTTATTTGATATGGTGTCATTCTCCTTTTTTTTCCATGGATAAAACTCCACGGTGAGCAATCAGAGCAGAAATAGGAAATGCAGGAGTCTTGGATTCCACAGTGGGATTAACTTCCCTTTTCTGCTCTCTTTCAGGACAGGAAAAACCACTGAACTCGCCCCATCTTTGGGACCAAGAGCTGTGGTGCTGGAGTAGGCAAAGCCAGCTAGGGCCCCCCTTGTCCTGCCCATGGTGTGGGTCAGGGACAGGCTCCTCTTCTCCTCTGCGCTGGGATGAACTGCCTAGGGAATGCTATTTCTGACAGCCCGGTCCTAGCCCCGGCTACTGGAAATGGGCGGAGGTGAAGAGGCAAGTGCCAGAGTTGCTTGGGGATGATGGAATTGTGGTGTTTGGCTGTGCCCAGAGGGGCAGGTTGGGCATTTCTGTGTGTCTGAGGACCAGTTTGGGTGCTGGGGAGCCCGGGGAGCCGAGCTCTCAGTGCATTCCCAGCTCACCCGGGGGTGGGAGCTGGTGCAGGGCTCTGGTCGGGCTCGGGGCAGGCCCTGGCCCCGGCACAGACACGCTGGGGTGCTTTGGGGACGCTTGGGGAGCAATGGGAAGAAAATGAGGGATGGTGCTGGGCGGAGCGATCGGCCTGTGCTCGTGTCAGCGCAGCCGTGCAGGGCACTGGGATCTGGGTAAAACACCGGCTCTCCTGGTGTTCAGGGGTGCAAGGTCTGAGGGACCGGATTTACTTGGGGTTTTCCAGGACAGCAGGAAGAAGAGGAAATGTGGTGCCAGAGGTGCGTCCCATCAGGTTGCAGTTCCCTCTTTCCCATTTCCATTTCCTCCTCAGTGCAGGTGTCCCCTGCAGCCCATGAGCACGGGGCCGGTGACAACTCCCTGTCTGTAGAGGGATTCCTTATGGAACAAGGGCAGATGACACTTGTGTGAGGCTTACGACTGTTAGAATTAGACCAGGATGGGTTTAAGGAAAACTAGAACCGTGTGTTAATCTTACTGGTCAATGAACAAATGGAATCCACACTTCTATAAGAAAAAATAGAGTGTATGGAGCATATAGAAGAAGCTGGTTTTGCCTGCTGCTGCTGCTTGGCTTTATCATGTAACCCCATTCGAACTCTGCCTTCAAGACAGCTGTGAGACCGTGAAATAAAGAACTCAGCAGAACAGCAGCCTCCTCTGCTCTTTCACCCTGGTCCGAGAAGGAGGGGTACCCTGTCAAAGGCTCAACACTTGCCTTTCTGACTTTGTTTCTAAATTTCTACCTTTCTAATTTTGTTTGTTTCTAATTTTTTTGTTTGTTTGTTTCTAACTTTGTTTGTTTTCAACTTTCTCCCTTTAGAAATTTGTTTGTTTCTTGTATTTTACCTCTTTGTTTGTTTCTAAATTTCTGCCGTTGTAACTTTGTTTCTAACTTTCTACTTTTAAAATTTCATTTGTTTTTAACTTTTTACCATTCCTCCCAGCGAGGGCTGTGTGCAGAATACTAAAACCTGTTAAGTTCTTCACTTTTACGTCTATAGGCAAATGCTACTGATTTAGATGTAAATTCATTTGGAAATAAGCCAGCCCTCTCTGTCTACTCTGTCGCATACAGCAATATAAGAAGCTGGGAATAGAGATCCGCAGGTTTTGAGAATAAGGAGCCGGCGTTTTTCTGTAGGAAGGAAAGCAGCAAGCGCCTGGCCGCAGGAGCCGAGACGCTCGGGCTGCAGGAGCTGCAGAGCGCCCGGAGCCGGCTTTTCCCTGTGCTCTGTGCCTGCCCCCGGGCTGAGCTGGGCGGCGCTGCTGCCGCCCGGTGCCGGCTGAGCCGAGAGGGCGGCGGCCTCGGTGGCTGCCGAGCGTGGCAAGGAGCGGGAGCGAGCGGGGCCGGGTCTGTCAGCGGAGGGGAGGGGCGAAGGGCGGTTCGGAGCCGAGGGACACGGCCGTGCGTGAGCGGGGCCACAGCTATGGAAAGGAGCGGGCGCCGTGCGGGGCGGTGACCGCGGGGAATGACAGCGCGGGGGGCGGCCCGGCGGGGCCGGTTTTGCCGGGCAGCAGAGGCGCGGTCGCAGCGCGACCCGGGCGGGAGGCACCGGGCGGGCACGGTTGGAATAGAGATGCCAATGTGCCGCTCTCAAGCGGGCGGCTCGGAAAGGAAGGCGCAGTTCCGCGCTCTCGGGACGGCCTAAGTGACGCTTTATTATCACCTGCCAGGACCTTGACGAGGGCTGGTGCCACTTCCGCCACACTCAAGATGGCGGACGCACTAGGCCCCCTGCGAGAGGTGTCCCTGCCGATGCCTGCCGCCGGTCGCGGAGCCGTCGCCCGCCTCTGGCGCCGCTGACCCCACCAGCCGTGTCCTCGCACCGGGTAGCACCGCGGAAAATCGCGCGGAAAGCGCGAGATCGGTGTCGGAGTCCGGGCCGGATTCAGGCAGCCGACTAGACAGAAGCCCTTGTGAGGGGGGGCTTAAATGCACCACACTAAAGATGGCGGCTCGACCGGAAGTGGCTTCTGCCAGCACCCAAGATGGCGGCGAAGGGCGGAAGTCACGTGATTGCCACACTAAAGATGGCATCTCACGAGGCTTCTTTGACCTTCTCAATATGGCGGCAGG
Source organism: Coloeus monedula (assembly GCF_965178545.1). Classification (NCBI taxonomy): domain Eukaryota; kingdom Metazoa; phylum Chordata; class Aves; order Passeriformes; family Corvidae; genus Coloeus; species Coloeus monedula. Next base: position 44,741 of record NW_028120519.1, read on the forward strand.
GAAAGCCCCCCCTCCCCCCCCTCCCCCCCCCCAAGCTGCGTCTACTCGGCTGCCTGAACGTGACGCCGATGCCGGCGCCAGCCCAGCGCTTGCACGCAATTTTCTGAGGCGTTTCCCGCTATGCGGACACCGACTGTGGGGTCAGCGGCGCCTGGGGCAGGCGGGAGCATTCAGGCAGTCGAATAGACGGAGCGGGGGCCTTCCGGCCGCCATCTTGGGAAGGTCGAATAGCCACGGACCCGAGCGCCGCATCGGTGCGGTACCGGTGACTTCCGCCCTTCCTCGCCAGGAGCGGCGATGGCGGGGAGCCCGGGGAGCAGCGCGGCCGGGCCGGGGGCACCGGGGCGGCTGCTCCGGGCTTGGAGGTGAGTTGTGAACGGGGACAGCCCCGAGCGAACGGCAGGGGCCGCGGGGGATCGGTATTCCGGCCCAGGGATGAGTGTCCCGGCCCAGGGATTGCTGTCCTGGCACAGCGGGGGAGCTGCAGGCACGGGGCACCGGAGCTGCCTCATCCGTGCGGGGCCCAAGGCGTCGCTCCGGGGTGGATTCTGTAGGGGACAAAATGAACATTTTGGGGTAAAATCTGGGTTAATCTGCAGGGGAGAGAATGAACAGTTTGGGGTAAGAATGAGCTGATCGGTGCTCGCCGGAGGGGCCAGCTCGGGCTGGTTCTGTGTTGCTGTGAAGAATTTGCTTTGTGGAAAGAAAGAGACACCTGAGACTGCCGCGGGAATCCTGGGGTGGAGCCGGGAAGGAAACCTGGTCTGACTGCGGGAATGGGAAGGGGGGGTCAGGAGGGGTCCTGGTCGGTCACTGGAGCTGCCGCCGGGAAGGCGACGTGTAACAATGTATAGCGAGGTGTAAGGAACATATTGATTACTGGATTATCTATAACAAGGTGTGAGGAACATATTGATTATTGGATTATCTATAACGAGGTATAAGGAAGATATTGATTGCTGGACTATCTAATGATACTATATAACAATCGTACAAGGAGATCTATATAAAAAATCCTCCATGGTCATCCTTCTCCCAGCCCCGCTGTGTTTTCAGGGTGTTGGGGGCAGAGTTTGGGTCTGGACAAGGCTCTCGGGCACAGGGTGGGATTCTTGGGGTGCAGGGCCAGGATTTGGACTCGATGCTCCCTGTGGGTCCCTTGCAGCCCAGGAAATGCTGCGATCCTGTGCCTCTGAGGGTGAAATAAAGGGGAGCGGTGGCGTTTGTGCCCGCTGTGTTCACGGCCCCGCCGGCTCAGGGCGGGTTAAAGGCGCAGCTGCCCCGAGACAGCGGGACCGGCCGGGGCTGCTCGCTCCCGGTGCTGCCGCCCCGTGGGGAGAGCCCGGCACTGCAGCCCGGAACGGCGCTGGACCACGGGATGGGCGTGGAACAGCAGCGCAGGGGATGCTGAGGCAGCCCAGGGAATGCTGCGGTCCCAGGGAAGGCTGAGGCGTCCCAGGGAATGCTGAGGCAGCCCAGGGAAGGCTGAGGCGTCCCAGGGAATGCTGAGGCTTCCCCTGCCCGGGGCACTCGGCAGCAAATCCCTGATGTTGAGCAGAAAAAGGAAAGTTCTGGGTTAGTGGGAGGAGGTTTCTGGAATGGAGCTGGGACAGGTGCTGATCCACGCATGGAATCGAGGCTGGTTTGGCTTGGAAGGGACCACCAAGATCATTTACACTCTGTTTGTTGTCTGGTTCCACAGCAAAGAACATCCAGAACTGCCACCTCACCCTCACGGACAGCAGGAATGCCTTCCATAGCTCTTGTTTTGGAATGGGAATGGCTGTTGGGAGCTCTGGCAGGACCAGGTAAGAAGAGAAATGGGATCATTGTGGCTGCTGCTGGAGGTGGTTTTCTGCTTTCCGGCTGTTCTTCTCATTGATCCTTTCACAGCAGTGTTCTAGGGCACATTTGAGGGTAATTCCAGGAATTTCAAAACAGTTGAAAAATGGTGGGGAAAAGATGTGAACCTGATCCATTTCTAGTAATTCCAAGCTTCTCTCACAGCACTGTTCCAGGGGAAAGCTGATGAAAGGATAAAGATGCAGAGGAACAAGTGCTGTAAACCCCCCAGGCTCTCTGACAGAGCGAACCTTCCAGTAATGCCAGTACATCGCTCTGAGAGACTCTGGGATCACAAGGTTTTCCAGGAAAGCAAAACAAGGGCGGAGATGAGGGAACAGGCTTCCAGTTAAGAATGGTTTGGTGGGTGTAGGAATGATTCTTGTATGTTTGATGCTTCCCTTTTTATTCCTGAATAATTTAAAAATGATTCCTTGAATAAATCATCTAAATTTGGGAATTTAAATTTGAGAGGGAACAGTGCAACATTAATACAGGCAGAGATCATGGAATGATGGAATGGTTTGCATTGAAAGCCCCATCTCTGAGCCTGTTCTGGGCAGGCTCCTGCCCATCGGCCACTCGTTGCAGGTGGACATGGAAGTGATGGAGGCGTTCAGGGAACGCTGATTGGTTTTCCCTGCCTCTGGCAGTCAGGTCATTAAAAAGACTAATTGACCTCTTCCAGTGGGGAGACATTTAAACAAGAGGTGCCAAAAAGAATTGGAGCTTCTGCACGATGAAATCTGCAAGTATCCAACTTAAAATCCCCCCTGGATCGTCACCGGTCCAACTCCCATGGACTGGTCACCTTGGCCAGGAGTGTCCAATCCTGCTGTCAATGCACTGGGCCGGGGTCTCATTTTCATTTCATGTAAAGACCCTCTGGGTGCCCCCCAGTCACTGGAAAGACCGGACTGGGCTCCCAGGGCAGTAATTCCAGGTGTTCTCTTCATGGGAATAGCACAGGAGCCTTCCCCTTGGCCAGAGGAGTGGCCAGTGCCTCCCTCAGTCCACAAATCCCCAGGACAGAACACAGAGAAAGCAACAGGAATATGGAAATCCCCCACAGTGGGAGATTCTGGTGCTCTGGATTAGATTTTGGATTTATAACGTTAAAGGGAGGGGTTTCAAAGACTGAAATATTATGTTTTATGACTCAAACATTTTCTTAAAAGACTTTTAAAACTGTATTACAAAAACTGCAGAAGACTCCCACACCCTGAATGGGGCCCCGAGGCCTGACACTGCTCGCTGATGAAGGTAAGATAAAGTAACAGCTCAGGGCTGGGGATATTCACGGAGCTCAGGCTTAACACCTCCAAGATGAGGAGCACAGCCCCAGGGCTATCAGCTGCCCGGGCTGGCACCAAGGGGTGGAGGGAGGAGAGGCTTTGGGTACCTTGGAAAAGCCGGTGGTCACAGCCGCAGTGACTGCCCATCCTGCACTGTGCAGAGCCCGGCTGCGGGGTCCTCACCGGGGGGAGGAAGCTCATCCACAGCAGAAGGGGTGACATGGCCCAGCACAGGGGCCCCCAGAGCCTGCAGCAGAGCACCAGAGATGATGCAGCAGACCCTCAGTGTTGCAAGGGACAGCGTCAAGCCGGCCCCTGCAAGAGAGGCACGTGGGCGTTCCCAGCTGGCCCAAAGTGTGCATTAACCCACGGAATTCTGCACCCTTCGGCTGGGGCAGCGTGTGGCGGCGTGGCCACGGCGCCCACGGGGGACCCTCACCACCGGCAGGGCGGATGGAGGGGAGCAACGAGACGTCGTTGGCACCCTCAGATGGGTGATGGGCTTCCATCCAACCCCTCTCCCTGTTCCCCACGCACCCTACCCTTCTGTTTTCTATTTCTCTCTCTTCCCTTCTCTTTGTCTCTCTACTATTAAATAAAATACATCCATTTTTTTGGCAACAACATCTAGCCTCGTTTGGTTTTAATCTCGTTTCTGGGGATATTTTGAACCTTCTAAGTTCTTTCTGGTTTAGGCACAGAGACTGAGCTTGCTTTGCTTTTCTGCGTTTAAACCGGATCATAACAGGGCAGGTGTGGAGGGGTTTTTCTCCCTCTCCTGTTCATTAGTGTTACCACTGCTCTTGTTGCTCTCACTGTTACTATGTGTTGTCATTAATCTCAAATGATTGTATTTGTCTTGGTTTCCATTCTTAAACTGTTCTGAGCTGGAATTTTGTCTCTGGTCTCTTCCCCATCCCACGGGGGGTGAGGGAGCGGCTGCTGGTGCCCAGCTGGGGTCCAGCCATGGCCCCGGGCACTTCTGGGGGCTCCGAACCCGAGGGACAGGAGCGGTTTTGGGCTCACAAAGAGACCCAGTGCTGCGTTTCTGGGGCTCAGAAGCAGGCGCAGAGCTTAAAAGCAGAGACTAAATCCTGCATTGTGGAGTCCTATTAGCGCAGGCCGAGGCCCTAGGGTATATCACTGTCCCACAGCCGTAGGGAGGAGGAGGAGGAGAGAAGATCCGGCAGGCAGGAATTGTGCAGCAAGATTGATTAATTATTTTACAAACTCTTTTATAGACTTCTTTCTTCATAGTCTAATTGGACAAAGGATCAGCCTCCCCTTGGGGGTGATTGGCTAAAATCCTAAAACATCCATTGTCAAAATATTTTTCTACTGTACCATAAAGAAGACTTTTCAAGGTTGCAGGTGGCTTGGTTGTTTACATAATTCTGCTACCTCTTCTGTGAGAGAGAAAAGTCTCTCACAGAAAATAGCAAGAAAATCCTTGCTAGCAGCATTTCTCGATCTACAGAGTCCTGAGAGCAGGCTGGTATGGCCAGAGTTGGGACTCAGAAACAGTGACTAAATCCTGTTCTCAGGGCTTGAGGAAGAGACCGAGTCCTGTGTGTTTGGGCTCACAAAGAGAAACGGAAGTGCTGCGTTTTGCTGGACCTGAATTAAAGGCCAAGTGCCGTGTTTTGATGCTCAAAGCGGGCTCTTCGGGCCAGGGCGAGTGTGTGTCTCTGAGCTCCGAGTCCTGCCTCAGGCACAGCCCGAAGCCGGGCTCGCCGGCCCCACGCAGAGCTCGGGAGCAGCGACTCAGCGCCGCGTCCGGGGCTGGCGGCAGAGCCCGGGGCCGCGTCGTGGGGCCCAAGGCGGGCTCCGGGAGGGGCTCAGGGCTGAGAGCGGAGCCCGGCCCGGCGCGTCGGGCCCGGCTCGGGATCCCGGGGCTGCCCGGGCGCCGGCACAGCCCCGGCTCCCCGCGGAGAGCCGGCCGGAGCAGGAGCGGCAGCGCCGGGCTCGGCCCCAGCGCCCGTCCCGGAGCGGCTCCTCCCGGTGCCGATCCCAGCCCCGATCCCGCCGGGGGAGAGGCGGCACCGCCCGGGACCCGCAGCGGCCGCCGGCACGACCCGGAGCCCCGGTCCCGGGAGCGGCCCCGGTGCGGCCCCGGTGCGCGGGGCGGGCCCGGCCCGGGAGAGAGGGGCGGGGCCCCGAGCGATGGAGCCGCCCCCGTGCCGGGCAGGGCGGGCCCCGGGGCCGGGCGGGGCCGGGGCTCTGGGGCGGGGCCGAGCGGGGCCGGGCGGGGCCGGGGGCGGGGGCGGCTTCAGGGGCGGGGCCGGGCCCGGCTCAGGTGCGCGGGGCGGGGTCCGCACAGGTGCGCGGGGTCCCAGGGCGGCTGCGCAGGGCGGGGCCGAGGTGATTTAAGCCCCCGAAATCGCCCCTGCCGCCATTTGCTCCCTCAGAGCTCGGGGAGGCTGCGGCCGGGCCGGGCTCCCCCGGCGGGGGCCGGGAGAGGCCCCCGCTCCCCCTCTTTCTTCCCCGTCTTTCTTCCCCCTGTTTCTCCTGCCCTTATCCTCCTCCTTCTTCCCCCGCTTATCACCTCTTTCCTACCCCCCCCCAGTTTCTTTCTCTCTCCCCCACACCCTCCCTGTCTCTCCCAGCCCCCTGCCTGCCCTCTCCCCAGCGCCCCCCCACCCTCTCTCCCTGCTCCCCTGTGCATCCCCGACCCCCCCCGCCTCCTTTCTCCCCCACCCCTTTCTCCCCTCTCCGTACCCCGCTCCCCAACCCGACTCCCCTCTCTTCCTCCTCCTCTGACCATCATCCCTCACCCGACCTTTCCCTTCCCCCCTCGTTCTCCCCAACCCACCCCGACTCCTCTCCCTACCCCATCTCATCCCTCCCCGTTCCCTCTTTCCCCCGCAGCCGCGGGGCTCGGGGCGCCGGAGAATAAAGCCCAGAGGGCCGGAGCCCGGCGCCCCTGCCCTCGCTGGAGCCTCGCACAGGGGACCCGCTCGGCGGGTCCCCCGTGCAGTACAAAAACAGCGCCGGGGCTCCGGCTTTCCACACATCACACTGGGGATCCCCTCCTCAGGAGGGGTTCCCGGGGGGGTGGTGGGTCTCGGGGAGGGTTGTGGGTTGAGGTGGGCCCCCTCCTCAGGAGGGGTTCCCGGGGGGGTGGTGGGTTTCGGGGGGGGGGGGGGTTGGGGTTGGGGTGGGCCCCCTCCGTAGGAGGGGGTCCCGGGGGGGTGGGTGGGATGGGCCCCCTCCGGAGGAGGGGGTCCCGGGGGGGTGGGTGGGATGGGCCCCCTCCGGAGGAGGGGGTCCCGGGAGGGGGTCAGGGTGGGCCCCCTCCGGAGGAGGGGGTCCGGGGGAGGGGGGTGGGGCGGAGGGGGGACTTCCCCCCCCTCCAGTCCCCGCCCCCTCTCCCGGGACCCCCTCCTCCGGACCGGGGCCCCGGGGGGAGGGAGGGGGTGGGTGGGTGGGGGGGTCCGGGCGGGTGGGGCTGTTGGTTTGGCCTGTGGTCTCTATGTCTGTTCATGCCACAGAGTGACGTGACCCCCTCTGCTTTCCCCCCCCACCCCCCTCCCTCCCCGGGGCCCCGGTCCGGAGGAGGGGTTCCCGGGAGGGGGCCGGGGTGAGCCCCGTCCGGAGGAGGGGGTCCGGGAGAGTGGGCGGGGACTGGAGGGGGGGAAAGTCCCCCCTCCGCCCCACCCCCCTCCCCCGGACCCCCTCCTCCGGAGGGGGCCCACCCTGACCCCCTCCCGGGACCCCCTCCTCCGGAGGGGGCCCACCCCAACCCACCACCCTCCCTGAAACCCACCCACCCCCCCGGGAACCCCTCCTGAGGAGGGGATCCCCAGTGTGATGTGTGGAAAGCCGGAGCCCCGGCGCTGTTTTTGTACTGCACGGGGGACCCGCCGAGCGGGCCCGGCCCGTGTGGGGCTCCAGCGAGGGCAGGGGCGCCGGGCTCCGGCCCTCTGGGCTTTATTCTCCGGCGCCCCGAGCCCCGCGGCTGCGGGGGAAAGACAGGACAGAGGACGGGAATAAGGGAGCAGAGGGGGTCAAAGAAGGAGCGCAGGTGGGGGGTTCGGGGTGTGCAGGGAGAGGTGGGATGGGGGGACAGGAAAGGAGGCGGGGGAGGACGAGGACGGAGCACAGGTGGGGGGGGGTCAAGGTGCAGAGGGGGAAAGAGGGAAGAGGAACAGGGGGAGGTGGAGGGGGAAGGAAAGGTGGGAGACGGAGGGGGAGGATTGAGGGCAGGTGGGGGGAACTGGGAGGGGAAGGGGAGCAGGGTGAGGGGGCAGGGGGGACCCGGGATGGGGGCGAAGGAACGGTGGAGAAGGGGAGAGAGGGTGGAGGGGTAGGGCAGGGTTGGGGTGTGTAGGGGGACAGGGAGGGGGGATGGGGGGGACCGGGCCGGGGGGGGAGGGAGGGGAGGGCTAGGGGGGAGAGGGGGGGGGGTAGGGGGGGGGGGTGTAGGGGGTGGGGGAGGGGAGGCAGAGGGGGGAGAACGGAGAAGGGTTAGAAGAAGACAGACAAACACAAATATAAAGGAAAAGAACTACAGAGACATAGAAATATGGAAATACAGAGATCTAGAGCCCGGTCCGGCCACAACCGTTCCCACCGAGCGCCGAGGGAACAAATGGCGGCGCCGCCGATTCCCGAGGCTTAAATCCCCTCGGCCCCGCCCCGCGCAGCCGCTCTGGGGCCCCGCGCACCTGTGCGGACCCCGCCCTTCACACCTGTGCCGGGCCCGCCCCGCCCCGCCCGCGCCCGTAAATGCCGGCGGATCCGCGCCCGCTCCGCTTTGTGCGGTGGATGCTCATCCTGCTCCTCCCGGGCTGTGGCGGGACCGTCGTTCGGAGCGCTGTGCGGAGCCCGGCACCGGGGGCTGCTCCCGGCGCTGCGCCGAGCCCGAGGCGCTGAGGTGGGAACGGGACCCGGGCCCTGGGATTCGGGGCTGGGTTCTGTCGGTGTCTGCTGGGGGTCCCGGGCCGAGCCGCTTGTCTCTCGGCGGGCGGGGTGCGGCTGCCGGGCTCGGAGAACTGAGGTGGGATGGGGGATGGCATTAGGCATCGGGATCGCCGCGGCTGGCAAGTGCCGCTCCGGGATAGGCGCTGGCGCCGAGCCCGGCGCTGCCGCTCCGGCTGCGGCCAGCGCGGGGCTGGGCTCCCGCCGGAGCTCCGGCTACGCTCCCGCTGCGGCCGTGGGGAGCCGGGGCCGTGCCGGTGCCGGGCCCGCCGGGAGGGCGGCGCTTCCCCGCAGCAGGCGCTGGATCGCGCCTGGAAGCGGCCGGGCCGCGGGGACCGCCCGTGCCCGCCCCGGCACCCCCCGAGGCCGCCGCTCCCTCAGCGCCGCCCGCCCTGTGGGGCGCCCCCTGGCGCAACCGGAGCGCCGGCGCTCCCGGCCCGGCCCCGCCCGCAGCCCCCGCGGGGACGCGGAGCTCCCCCAGCCCCGGCACTGCCGAGGCCGCCGCTCCCCCTGCCCCGGGCCGCTCCCCCGGGGGCCTCCCGCCCGCCGCGGCCCCGCCCAACCAGCGCGCCTGCAGCGGGACGAGCCGCTCCCCCGGCCCGGCCGCTGGCGCCGAGGCCGCTGCTGCCGCTCCTGCTCTGACTGCGCCCGCTGCGGGACCGGGGCCTCGCCGGGGCTCGCTGCTGCTTGAGCCGCTCATCCCACAACTGCCGCTTGAGACCTGATGCTCTCCTTCCTCCCCCCGCTTTCTCTGCGGCTTGCACGCTCCACTGCAAAAACCTCTGGCTTTAAAAGGCCAGGGAAAAATGTTTCTTCTTTATTTCCAGAGCACAGGAGATCCTGAGTGGCAATGGCTACACAAGGACCACCAAGTCGAACCCTTATGTGAATGGCTCCTCTGGCCACTGAACCCACACCTGGGCACTCTCAGCAGCCTGCTCCAGCCAAGCCAATCTCAGCTCCTGGCAATGTCCTGCCTGGGATAGGAATGCCAAGTACCAGCAAGGTCATTCCTATGCAAATACAACTCCTTCTTTTATGCTAATACTGCTTGCCACACCAGCCCCTGTAATTGCCATAGGGCAGAGCTCCATGGCCAGCACCTGATCATGCAACAACACAGGTGAGCAGTTGTGTGACAGCACTGAACTCTTCCCATAACCCTGATTTCCTGCCCTTTCCAGGATTTACCCAACAGCTGTAAAGGTGCTTGTTCCATGGCCCTTTCCAGGGAGAAATGAGCAAGGCAAGTCCTGAGGGTTCACTTGGTCCACGGCCAAAGCTCTTCTGGAGAGGGTCAGGGCTGCTCCTGCCTGCAGAGGGGCCTTTCCCACAGGTGAGTGTTCACAGCCCAAAATCCCAGGGGCTGCTGAGGCCGCGCCAGCTTTTGTGGCCCAGAGCTGCACAGAGCTCCCAGCAACTCCTGCTCACTGCCAGGAGTGTTCCTTGGTGCTCCTTCTGTGTGTCCCAGCTGGCAGGGAATGGGGGGAAGGAGAAGGCCAGGAGGCCCAGGAAGGGAAGCAGCAGCTCTTGTGCTTTGGATTTGCAGAGAGGAGCTGTGCCTGCAGTGTCCTGCCCGTGGCACGCAGTGTGCCAAACACACATCCCCGGAACGGGCACTGGGCTGCCCGGGCAGCGCTGGGATGGACATGGATAAAGGGCTGCCCGCGGCCCCTCGGCCAGGGGCTGCTCTGAACAGGCACCCAGAGATGCTTCAGTCCCGACAGACCCCACTGACACCCCAAAAATGCCCCAAGGAACAGCTGGCACTGGGCAATGTCAGAATGGGCTGTTTGCAGAGGGGCTCAGACAGCAATTCCCAGTGCTGACCTCCCACACACCTGCCAGCTATGTCCCAGCCACCCAAAATGCCTTCCCTTCCAGCCTGAGGCCATCATCCCTCAGCAGTGTTAAAGCCAAGGCAAGCTTCCCCCACAGCAATGAAATGCCAAGCAATGCCCTCAGAGATGCCTTCAAATGAAAGGTCAGAGTCAGAGAAATCTCTTTGGATTGAGTTGGGAGTTTTTGGGGAGCCAGCTGGAACTGCACAACTGATGGAAAGCTTTCCCAGGTGGCTCCCACTGCAGGTGCCCTGAAGGCAGGGATGTGCATCCCTTTCCTGAGGGAAAAGAACTTGCAGAGGCCACTCCTGAGGCTCTGGAATGAAATCAACTCCTGCAGGGAGAGAAGTCCTCCCGTGGGCACAGGGGCTGCCTCAGCACGGGCTGGGAGCGTGTCCAGCCAGCGCCTGTTCCTGCTTTCAAATATCACCTGGAGCCCCAGCTCGGGGGGTGCAGGCAGCTGAATTCCAGGGAACTCTGTCAGGTGCCCCCAGGGACATTGGGGGGGGGGCTGGGGGATGAGGGTTACAAACAGCAAATTCTATGGAACATGAAGCTGTCCTTGCCCTGACCCTGCTGAGCTTCCCTGGAAGCTCTGCTGGTTCCTGACACAGCTGGTGTTAAATAGGCAGCTCTGCATGGGAATATCCATGCTCCAGGAGGCGCTGGGAGGCTATGCCAGTGGCAATTCAGCAGGGAATTCAGGGCTTTGGGTAGAATTCATCTGAACTAGCAAAGCCAACCCCCAAATCTGCCCACCACCCAGGGAACAATCTTTGTGCTGCCCTGGCAGCCAAAGCCCCTGGGCTGGGAAATGTCAGCAGGCAAATGGATGGAATGATCTAAATGCCAGCATCCCCCAAAGGGACAATGCCATCACCTCCCTTTGCTCCCCAAGTGTCCACTGTGTTCCCCACAGGTGCCCTGGGGATGCCAGGGAGGTGCCTTTGCCCACAGTGCCTTTCTCCTGCCCCTCTCCAGCCTGAGGCCTCTTCTCCCTTCCCTGCCAGCTGCTGCCAAGGAAGGAAGACACAGTGAGTGCTGAGTTGACCTCCAAATAGTCCTTCCCTCACCTTGAGATGACCTGAGATTTTACCCCCAAAATGTCCCCATCTGCCTCCTTCTGAGTTCCTCATTTTTTACAAGGAAGCATTCTTTCTCTGCTCTGGAGATTACCACAAGATTTGCCCCCAAAACTTTCCCCACCTGTCCACTACCTCTTTCCTCATTTCCACCTCAATCTTTTCATTCTTTGCCCTACAGATGCTTTCAATTTTTACCCCTCTGAACTTCCCTACCTGTCCATAAGTGATTACCTCAGTTTACCCCATCAAGTGCATGCTCTCTGCTACAGATCACCTCAGATTTTACCCCCAAAATTTTCTGCACATCTCCACCACTGAGTACTTTATTTTTACCTCCAAATACTCATTTTCTACCATGGAGATTCCCTCAAGTGTTACCTGCCAGATTTACCCACCTGTCCACAGCAATTCCCTCAGTTTACCTCAGGATGCTCCTGCTCTCTCCTAGAGATGACCTCACATTTTACCCCCTCAGTTTTCCCTACCTGCCCAGTTCTGATCACCTCCTTTTTACCTCAAAACATGAGTTCTTTCTTCTACTGATGAACTCGGATTTTATTACCAAAATGTCTATTTTGTCCCCTGTACACTGACTAGATTTTAAAACCCAAACCACGCAGGTTATGTCTGTCTTACCCCCAAAATGTTCATTCTGTCCCCTACAAATTAGGTCAGATTTTTTCTCAAAACCACTTATGGTTCCTACATAATTACCTCAGGGTTTTCCCCCCACATTCTACCTCATCTTGACTACTGATCACCTCATTGCTTCCTCAATATGTTCATTCTTTGCCCTACAGATCTTCCCAAGTTTTACACCCCAAATTTCCTTGCCTAGCCCCAGTGATTGCCTCAGTTCATGTCAGTGGTCACACTCTCCCTAGAGATTACCTCAAGTTTAACCCCCAAAATTTTCCTTAACTGTCCACAACTTATTACCTCATTTTTACCAAAAAAGATTCATTCTCAACCTTTAGATCATTTCAAGTTTGACCCCCCAAAATTCCCCTACCTGTCCACTACTGATTCCCTCATTCTTCCTTCAATATTTATTTCCTTTCTACCATGTAGCTTCTATCAAGATTTACCCCCAAAGTTTTCCATCTGTCTACTACTGCTTACCTCATTTTTACCTCAAAATGTTCTTTCTACAGCTTATTTAATATTATTTTTACACAAGTTTCCCTATCTGCCCACAACTGATTCCCTCATGTTACCTCAGTGTGTTCATGCTCTCCCCTAGAGATTAGCTCAGATTTAGCCCCCAAATTTTCCCCACATGCTCAGTACTCATCACCTCCTTTTTCCCTCCAAGTGTTCATTCTCTGCTCTTGAGACTTTGTCAAGTTTGGCCTCCAAAATTTTCCTTCTTTGTCTACTACTGAGTACCTCATTTTTGCTCCAAAATACTCATTCTGTCCCCTACAGATTACATCAAGTTTTACCCCCCAGTTTTTCCTTCCTGTACAATATTAACTCTTTTCTGCCCCAAAAATGTGCATTCTCTCCCCTAAACATCACCTCAGCTTTTCCCTCAAAAATGCCACCTTGCTCTGCTTGACATCCCCTCCCATTTTCCTACACAAACAATTCTTGTGTCCCCTTTCAGTCACCCCAGGTTTTCAGCTGAAAATGTCTCCTCTGTCCCCTCAAAGTTATCCCAGGTTTTCCCAGTGAGGAGCTGCAAGGAATTCAGGCAGGGCCAATGACACCAGGGAACAGCTGTAAATTCAGAGGCAGAGAGAGAAGATCTACCAGGAAAGGGGAAAGGTTCAGAAAACATTTCTGCAATTAATTAATAATTATTTCCAGTTCCCCACTGAGAAGAACACAACCTCACAGCTGTTAAGGCCTGACAGTTCCCTGCAGGGAGAGCTCAGCCCATGTGCCCAGAGGCAATCGCAGCATCTGCAAGAAAGAAAGAAGCAGCAAAAGGTGATTACTTCTCTTTCAAAGTTATTTCAAGTGCTCACACCCAAACCCACCTTTGCTCTTGATTCTGGCCAGGTGCATGGTGAGCAGTGGGCACAGGTCATGTCATCCATGCTGGTGTGAGTGATGCTTTCTGGGGGAATTCAGCTGATCTCCAAAGTTCCCTTCCTGCCCTGTGCCTGATCTGCACAGGAGAAAACCTCTTCCAGGAAGGGATTGTGCTCCCTCTAATGCCATTTGCCCAGTCTGTTCCATGGGGATATTGCCAGCCTGGGGCAGCAGAGGCACACGCAGCTCTCAGCACTCCCTGCTCCAAGCACAGCTCAGGGCTCCTTTGCACACTGCCTCTGCCATGGGGGTTTTCTCCAGGAGAAGCCAAGGAATTGCTCCTGGAAGGGTGCAGATTAAGTTATCCCAAAGGGAAGCAAAGAGTAAGTACTCCAGGAAGAGCCCTTGGGATCTGCTGGGCTGAGGTGGGAAGGGGACATTCATTCCCTGCAGGGCCAATACACAACAACCTCCAAGCCAAAGCACAGACTGGCAGGTGGGGTCTGACAGCAGCACTCTGACAAACCTCCTTGTCATTCTTCCCTGCAGTGACTTTTGCAAGCAAACTCTGAAGCTGACAAGCCCAGAAGCTCCATCCAGCCACTCTGGAAGGAAAGGATACTCCCAGGGATGAGGCACATTCCCAGCAAACTCTCCCAACACAGCCTGGAGGCAGCGCTGGAGCTCGGGTGTGGGGCTGGGAAGGGCTGCCAGGAGCACGCAGCCCCCAGGTGGGGTGGCAGCGGCAGCAGCAAATTCCCACAGGCTGATGGCACAGCAGAGAGACAAAGGCCAGCAGTGCCCATGGGAGGTGCAGGGTTAATTCTGCTCCCTGCTCTGCCCCATCCCCGCAGGAAATCTCCAAGGGGGAGAGAAACTCTCAGGGTGCCCAAAATGCAGCATCTGTCACCCTGATCCAGCTTCAACTCAGCATGGGGGGCCAAACTCCCCCCACAGGTAAACACTGAGCTGAGCTGGTCAGTCTCAAACACAGCCCCAGTTCTCACCTCCAGCCTGCTCCTGGGGCTGCTGCCACATTCCTGACAAGGAGCCCCTTTGGACAGGGCTCTCTCTGTGTCTCAGGTGCTGGGCACTGCAGGGACCAGGGCAGCCCCCTCTGGGGACAATTGGGGATTCATCCCACACCACAGGCAGGACCAGGGGCCCTCCAGTACAGGCTGGTGGGGCCAGAGCCCCTTGGGTTTGGCTGCTCAAACACCAAAGCTTTTGGCAAAAATGGGACAAGTTAAGTGGGTTTTCCTGGCCTGAGAGAGAGAAGAAATTGTTGAAATTAAGCATGGCAATTAAGTCCACTGTGGAAGTCAAAGGCTCCTGGCTTTCCCACTCCTGTTCTGATTGCTCACTAGAGGGTTTTATCCATAAAAAAATGAGAGGTGGCACCAAATAAAAGAGCTCTTTTTCAACATTTTTCCCCTACTTACTTTCATACCTAAAAAGGATGTCCATTTTTTCTTAGTGCATTCTTTGCCTAATTTTAACAGAACTGTTTTCCTTCCAGGCCCCACTTGTGGGTTCTTCACTCCTTTGCCATTGGACTTTGGACAAAGGAAGAGAAGCATCTGCTCCAAACGGGTGTCATCCTATGGGGAACACACGCTGCCTCACTCTCCCCATTCTGGATGCTGGCTCCAATCCAGTCTGAGTTTTCCCCTGTTTTCCATGTCTAAGGACAGGAACTTGTCCTGGTCAGGGTGTAAGGCCTTAAACTGCACCTTGATCTGGGGGGCTGGGACTGGGATTCCAGCAGGGAATTCATTGTTTTACAAATAAAAGTTATTCCAGGGAGCTGCTGCTTCACCACACAGTGTCAGCAAAAGAGAGAGAACACCAAAGGTGTATCCAAAACCAAGGATGGAATGATTCCTCCTGCTTTGAGTGGGATCAGGGCTTATGGTGCCCTGGAATGACAAAGAACTTCTCCCTCAGCCCCCTAGAGAGCCCTCAAAAAGCCAAAGTGCAGCAGGGAAGGAAGGAAAGGCACCTGCTGGGGACAGCACAGCTCCAGCTGCTCATGGGGACTGGGACTGAGTCTGGAGCCAAAAGCCCCTTCCCAGGCTGGAGGGGCTTGCCTAAAGCACCACCTCTGGGAAGCAAAGGGCTATGGAAGAAATGGAGTGGGAATTTACAATAATAATCATAACGGATCGGGAAAGAGCAACAACAGAAGCAACAATCATTCCAAGGGAGCAGGAGGGATGCTGAGCTTTAAACAAGGTTTGAGTGAGGCAGCAGCTCCTGGCAGTTCTAACCCACAGCTCCAGCTCTGCGATTCCAGGAGCACTGCAAGCTCCTCCTGCCCAGTCCCTGGCTTTGCCTCCTGCCAGTACTCGGCACCTCGGGCACGGGTGGCTGCGAGTGCTCCAGTGCTGCTGCCCCGAGGGAGCGGGAAAATGGCCACTAAACCCCTTCCCACTGGGCTGGCTCCGAGCTCTGCCTGGGGAAAACATTTGGCACCCCTGGCATTTCAATGCAATCAGTTTCCATCACTTTGAAGATGCACTGAATAAACCCAGGGCACATAAGTAAACCTCTCCCCATAAGGAGAGCCCCAGGGAATACACAATTCTTCCTATGCCTGGCCAAAGAAACCAGGAGCCAGGTTTTGGGGAAGAGACTCCAGACTCTTATCTCCTTCCCTGGCTGTAAACCACTTGCAGAGGCTTTGGAGTTCATACAAGCTTGTCAGGCTTTGGCTACTTCATTTAAATTCTATTCAGATACTGGAATGGAAGTGTCCTAAAGGCACCTCACTCAGACTTTAAGCCCTCTACCACCAAAGAATTTAGATGCTCTTTTCTTAGGAACACCCCACCTCTGCTTCTTTAGGTGTCTCCATGTGGGACATCAATTAAATGCGGACAAATTTTAGAATGCAGCTTCCAAGTCAAGTTACCTGCTAGGAAATTACTCCAGCTCTCTGGCACCTTGGGCTGTTTTAAACACAGCCTGGCCCTTCATGGCTGAGGCTCTGAGCTACACAACTTGTGAGCTGGCAAGTAACAGCAGCTGAGGTCTCATCCCAGCTGTACACAAAAACAGGGAGTGGGGGCTGCACTTGGATACATGCAGGCAGGGTTGGGCCCCTTCTGAAAGCTTCAATCCCTGTTTTTCAGAGACTCAATCAGGGATAATGACATTTTAGCAAAGCTCTCTTAAGGCACGTGAAAACCCGAGCAAGAAAATGGAATCAAAGCCTTTGTTCCACTGGCCTCACGCCCCGATTCCAACGGGACAGACAAGTCCCTCTCCTCGCAAGGCAACGTCTCCTACCTGGATCTGTGCCTTCCCCAGCCTTTGGTGGCCGCTGTCTCCATCCTCACACACTTCCTCATCTTCCTCCTCAGCAGGCCTGGCTTCCTCATCCTGCAGAGCAAGCACAGGGACACTCACCAGCCTGCTCATCCCAAACCTGGGCAGCAGGGATGGACTGCTGGGACCCCCTGGACAGTCACCCCTCTGCTGGCCACCATCCCTGCTCTGCAGTCCATTCCCGTTCCTGGCCTGGCATCTCCTTTGAACGGGATGTTAAACCACAACCACTTGCTCTGCTGGGTTTTGGGACATCAGAGACTCCTCCAAGGCAGTGGACAAAGCTCCTGTTCCCACAGCCTCTGCCTCCCAAAGCCCTGCTAGGGCCAGGCAGAGCAAGGGAAACCCCTCAGTTCCTGCTGGAAATTTCCTCTTGTGCCCGTAAACCCAGGGAAATCATGGCTGCCCCATCCCTGGAAGTGTTCAAGGCCAGGCTGGCCGCAGCTTGGAGCACCCTGGGGATGGAATGAGGTGATCCTTAAGGTCCCTTCCCACCCAAATTATTCTGCCATTCCAGGATGATTCTGTGATCTCTCCCTGCATTTATTTTGCATCGTTTCCTCTCTAATCTGAATTCCCAAATCGAAATGATTTTTTAAAGAAATCATTTAAAATTATCCCAGGAATAAAAAGGGGTGCATCAAACATACAAGAATCATTCCTACCTCCATCAAATCATTGTTAATTGGAAGCCTATTTCCTCATCTCTGTCCTTAGTTTTCCTTTCCTAGGAAACCTTATGATCCCACAGTTTCTCCAAGAGATTTACTGGGATTGCAGAAAGGTTTGCTTTGTCAGGGAGGCAAGGGGGTTTACAACACTTGTTCCTCTGCATCTTTATCCTTTCACCAGCTTTCCCCTGGAACGGTGCTGCAAGAGAAGTTCAGAATTACTAGAAATGGATCAGGTTCACCTTTTTTCCTCATTCTTTTCCAACGACTTCCAAATTCTTGGAATTATCCTCAAATGAGGCCTAGCAAGCTACTGTGAAAACATCAATCAGAGGAACATCTTGACAAGAGAAAACCACATCCAGCAGCAGCCAAAACAATGCCACTGCTATTCTTACCTGGTCTCCAGGTGCTCCAGCCAGAGCTCCCAACACCCACTGCCATTCCATGGGGGTGAGGAGGCAGTTTTGGACGTGTTCTTTGCCACGGGATGGGATAACAGAGCCCAGAGGGTCTTTGTGTCCCTTCCAAGCCACCCCATGATTCCATGATACCATCAGCACCTATACCAATTCCATTCTGGAAAGCCCAATTCCATTCCTCCCATCAACTCAGAATTTCTCCCTTCCTCTCTCTGCTCCACATCAGGCATGTGTTGCCACGTGCCACAGGCATGGGATGCCTCAGCATTGCCTGGGAATGCCACTCAAGGCTGCCCTTGTGGCCTCAGTGCTCCAAAATGCCCAGCTGGCTCCCGTTCCAGTCAGGAATGTCCCAAACAGCAGCGTGGGGTGTGCCCTCTGCATCCCACCATTGGGGCAGCTCCCATAGAATGTGACTGACTTACTGGGTTTGGAATTCCCGGCTTAAAAGTCAGGTGGTGGAATATCCTCTCCTGGGAATATCCGGAAGACCAGAAGGCTCCCTGGAAGCCACAGGTCAGGGACAGAGTCAGATGAACGATCCTGAACTGGTTTTCAGGGGATGCATCCCCAGCCTGTGGCTGCAAAAACTCCAGAGCTGTTCCTTCCCCTTGGGACAGCCAGGGAAAACATCCCCAGCATGGATTTCTGACAGGAAAAAACTCACTGCTCCAGGCTACTTGGCTCCTCCCAAATCCAGGCCAGCACTCCAACAGGCTCTAAGGACAAAACAACAGCAAAGACCATCTCAGGGCACACGCCACGAGCTGGGCGTCACATTCCTCACTGGAACTGGGCTGTTCCCACATCCCTGGGACAGTCGGGAGCATCCCCCGTTCCTCACTCTTCCATTCAGGACAAAGAGACAACAGAGCTGTCAAACAGCCAGTGTGTAACCCCAACAATCCAGGGAAAACCACCTTGCTCTGGGGAGAAACATCATGCCCAGTTATGGAAAAAGCCAAAGAACAGTACTGGAAACACTCCCGGGCATGGAGGCGCCCAGCTCCGGAAATGCAGCTCACAGGCTTCTTCCCATGGGAACCCCAGTCTTGCCTGGGACTGGGCTCAGGGAGAAAGTCCTGCCCATTCCACCACTCTGGTACAGACACCCCAGGAAGGTGTCCCTGACCATGGCAAGGGGCTGAACAGGATGGTCTGTAAGGTTCTTGCCAGCACAGACCATTCCAGGAGTTTAAGGTGGATTTGAGCAGCTCCTGGGGACATGAACACCACCCACACCTCCCAGCTGGCTCAGCCCAGAGTCCATCCAGCACTCACAGAGAGCTGCTGGGAGCTGAAATTCTCCCTGCTCCCCCTGCCTGGGAAACCCTGCCTCCAGCTCCTGGGAAAGAGGAGCTGCATCCTGCTGGGTGCCCCTGGCTCTGGGCAGCTGCCGCCTTCAGGCGGGGGGATGGCTCGGGCAGCTCTGGTGACTGTTCCACCTCGATGATTTTGTGTTTTCCTGCATTTCCCTGGGCTGGAGGGGAGCAGGGGGTGCGGTGGGAGTGCGGGAAGGCAGCGGCAGGGAGGGCAAGGAGTGGGGCCGGGCACCGCACGGCGCAGGGGGGCTTCTGCTGGCACTGGAGGGGCGCGACCGTACGGAGGCGTCCCCGCCGCTGCCGGCCACTGCCCACGGGGCTCCTGCCCGCCCCCGGCGCCACTGACCCCACACCCCGTGTCCCCACACTGGGAACCACCATGGAAAATCATGCTGGAACCTCTAATCCTGAGCCCGAGCCTTGACCTTTTATCCCCTGACCTTTGACCCCTTGACCCATTCCTTGACAACCCGACCTTTGATCCCTGACCCCTGACCTTGGACCATCCACCTTTACACCTTGAGCCCTGACTTTTGACCCCCAACCTTAGCCCTTTGACCCTTACCCTTTGACCCATGACACCTGACCCCAGGACCTTTGACCCCCCTGAGCCCTGTGACCTTTGCCCCAACCTTCTACATGTGACCTCTGTGCTATGACATTGACCACCTTGACCTTTGACCCCTGGACTTTGACCTTTGATTCCCTGACCCCCCAACCTTTGCCCTGACTTTTGTCCCTTTATCCCCTAACCTTTAACCCCCTCTACTTTATACCCTGCACTGCTCTTGCTGCCTGGAACCCCTCACTCCTGCTCTACACGCCCCAGCCCCCAACTCGTACCTGTCACTCTCCAGCCTGCAGATGTCATCCCCACCTTTTTGGTGTGGGGCTTGGCCTCCTCTGAGGGTTCCAGGGTTATCCCAGCACCAGGCTTACTGAGCTGTGCTGCACTGAGGGTTCCAGGGTTGCTGCATTGTGCTGCTGGTGGGGGGAAAATGGTGCTGTTAGGGGTGGTGTAAGGGCTGGTGCACCTTTTCCCTGTATTCCTAACCTCCACTGTGTACTCTCCACCCTGTTAGGGAGGCTCTTTGTTTAGCTGCACCCAAACCTTGGTGATGAACATCGCCTCACAGACAGGACGGGACCAAGGAAAAACAAAACCCAGATGGGGGAGAAAAAAAACCTCACAGCTGGCTGTTTTCTTATTATAAAGTTAAAAATCAGTTGAAAAAACTGAAAGGCAAAAATCACACACACAAGGTTAGAACCAGTCAACACACACGCTCTCACAGACTGACACACGCAGACACAGACAGACACACACTCTCACAGACAGACACCCCTTCTTCAGCTTACACACTGACTGCAGCCCTTACTCACAACACTCCACTGATGAAGACGCTTCAACGCATCTTCCAACTGCTGCTCCCTGACGTGGAAGGGCAGATTCTGGGAAAAGCGGTAGCATCGGTGACTGCAGGGATCGGAATCGGCCTTGGGGACCTGCAAGACAACATGAGGCAGTCTACAAGTAGCTGACAGCTCGGAGTTATCCCCATACACCAGGCCCGTAAGTTTTCTACACAAAACCCCACAAACAAGAGATGAACCACAAAGTTTTACAACTGTTCAACCCAGCCACGACTCTACGTGCCAGGGCAGGGCAGCTCCAAGTGTAAGCACACCAAATAGAAGCAAAGATGACACGAGGACTTGAGATAACTCTCCAGAAGATAAATTCTAGACCCGATATGCTTGGAGGCAATGGAACCTACGGAACTACCACAGTGAGGAGGGTCCAGAGAAGTCCATGGCCCATGAAAAAAAGATATTACCAAACGTGAGAAGGAAGATGGATGAAAACATCTTGTGTACTTCTTCTGCTCTCCAAAAGCAAAACTGTAAAGATGCCGGAATGAGCCCGATCCGGGAAAGGACGCGAGCAGAGATCCCCGCTGCCGCTACGGCCCAGAACGAGGCCGAGAAAGCACCGAGACGTAACAAAGCCCTGTGACACAGGAGAGGATGGACACAAACTACAGAACACAGACACAAATGACATAACACAGACACGAGCTGAACCTGCCCAGCAACGGGCACAAGATTCCTAGAGCAAGATGAGCCAGAAGCTGGCGATGCCGAAGGAAAGAAGGCTCTATGGCAACAGCACGCGGCAGTGAAACGTAACTCCTTCCAAGAAGCCAGTGCCAAAGCAGCTCAGAGGATGCTTGAGAAGCTCAGCAGGCCTAGAGAAGGAGGCAATGACTGCCAGGTGATACAAAGGGATCCCTAGGGAAGGACTCTGCCACCAAAGGCTGAAGTGACGTTGCAAAACGTGACCAACCAGCAAGTGGCCAAGATGCCCGCGGGCGGCTACGCCAGCGAGTAGGTGAAATGGAGACCGTGGCGATCGTGCCAGACCCGAAGGCGAGCTCCTCGGGCAAAAAGATCCACGATGACGGCGAGACTCAAAGGCCGATGACAAAGATGGGTGGGAACTGCCCTGCCCAGCAAAGGCTCGGGCGATGCTGAGGAGAAACCCTCTCCCTTTACTTCCAAGGGGCCCTCCCACAACAGCCCTCTCCTCTAAGCTAACTTCCAATTGCCTCCTGGAACTCCAAAGGTCTTTCCCTTCTCCCAGCCACCGCTCCCAACACTTAGCTTTCTGAAGACAAACGGACAAAATCCATCCTTGACAGAAAAAATGCATCAGCACCTCAGATGTCAACACGTTCCCCACGGTCCGCTTTGGCAGCTGCAAAAGATGGAGAACAAGGAGAAAATTCAGCCTCTGACAACACACGCCAAAAGAGACCCCTTCCGCAAGGCCCCCTCCCTCGAAACTGCCGAGGCTCAGCGCTTACCTGCTCTCTCCAAACTTCAGCTCCACACCTGCTCACGGTACCTAAGACAACAAAACAGAAAACGTCACTGTTGCCCTCCAGAAGAGCATCCCCGGGCTACTCCACACCACTGCCCCGGCTCACCTCAAATCCTGATCTGACTCTGGAGGTGGCCAGGACAAACCTGCACAATGAAAAGGGACACGCTCAGCACGCTGCCATAGACCGCTGGCCTATCAGCCACCCCACCTAAATGCCAACTCACCTGCTCGCCTCTGGCCCTTGGCACGCCCAGGGCGGCAGCAGCACCTGCAGAGAAGCAAAGCAAAAACACACAAAACATGCTGAGAGACTGTGAAACCACAGCCTCCCTGCTCCGACTGAAGTACACCACACCTATACCTTAGGCTTGCACCCTCCAGCATCCAGGGCCAGGACATCCTGCAAGTGGACCACCTAAAACACACAAACAACAACGGATGCTTAGAGCTGCACCAAAAATTGAGACCGAGGCCGTAACAACTCATTCTGTCCACCAGTCACTGCTCACCTCGCTCCATCGCCCCTGACTGCCAATATCCGGCATTACTTCCAAAAAAGAAAAAAGACATGGAACAATGCTGTAACATAGTAGCATGACATAGCCCAGCAGGACTGCAGAGAGGGGCAGAGAGGGAAAGCCGGCCAGGATCTCGTTCCCAGCCCTGAGCAGGGGCTTTACTGGCCTGACTGTCCTGTACTACCCGAGCTCTGGGGACAATGAACCAGGCTCAGTCCCTGCCTCACCACTGGCACCGTGAAATTCTGGCACTGCAAGAGTCAGGGGAGGTTTCAGCAGTGATTTCAGCAAGGTCAGAGCCACTCCCAGCAAAAGCTGTTCTTAGACTACTCCTGGCTGAAGAACCCAGAGTACCTGCCACTGCAGGATGCTTGTGACTTCCAGGTGGAGGAGAAGGGTGGAAACAATCCAAGATAAAGACAGAATGATGAACACAGCAAAGAGGATTTCTGTATGCTCTGCACTGTTTTGTCACGTTCAGCCCTTCCTGGGCTGTTCTCTGCTTGTTGTTCTCAAGATCAACATCTCCGACTAAGGGCGGGTGATGTGAATTCCAAGGAAGTACAATTCAATTCTCCCCTAGATCTTTCCCTAAAGTACAAGATACTGATTCACCTCCCTTCCCACCAGAGTCAATCAAAGACTATCCAAAAACGTAAATTATGATAACGCGGAATCTGGTCTCCATTAGAAAAATTAATGTAGTATTTTTTATCAGAGCTTTGGTTAAATGTAACAACGCAGGAAGTGCCTGTGCTCAGGTTATTGGAGAGTGCAAGGTTTTCTCATCGCATCAGCCCTGTCAGCTGACAAATGTGGCTGTGCACTAAGGCACAAAGCACCGACGTTTGCACACTACAGCTGGAATCTGCTATCTCCGTGTGCAGACACAACCACTGCTCATCACAGATAAACCCACAAGGGCTGCTCCAGCACTGACTTACCTGGGGAAAAACCAGCACTAAGAGGAGCAAAATAAAAAGCATGGGAGTAGTAGTTTCACCCTGAGCAGCTCCGTGAGATGGGCAGGAATCAGAGGATCCCCTGAGTAACTCTGAACTTGCTTTTCCTGATCACCTTTCACAGAATCCATAGCAGCAACCCATGAACATCCCGTGTGTAGGTTTATTCCAAAACCCACTCCCAGAAACATCAGGATATTGCACCTAAAGCTGCCTCTGCCAGAGGGAAGCAAGAGCTGGGGCTGGGAGAGGAAACAGGCAGGAACTTGCTCTCAGGAGAGGCAGCACGTAGGCTGCTGGCACTGCCAGCAGGAGGACGCAGGTGGGAGCAGGTAAAATTCCAATACAAAATGCAACTGGGGAATGTGACGGTGCAGAGGCTGTAGGTTGGCAGTCTAAGACTTTGGGGTTTATCACAGCTCTGTGAAAGCACCGAATTTTGCCAGCAGGTACCATTCATCCTCCTCAGTGTTGGGGAAGATGAAACAGGAAAGCCTTATAAATATGATTGCCTGACAAAAGATTTTGACAATATGAAAACTATAAGTGACATCGAAATGAAAGCCATTTTTGAAATAGCAAATCTTAGTTACTGAACAACTGGAAAACAATGGTATGGCCGACTGAAGGTAATCCCCTCTTGATTGAACAATATCCTCTGCTTGCAGGCAGGTCCAAGGGTCAGAGCAGACCCTACTAGCTCAGCAGAAGGGGTCCAAAGAGTAGTTTTTAAGAGTTAAGATGTAACACTCTATGGTAATACAAGAACTCTTACAGGCTGTATGTAAATGCTATAGGATTTGTATCTTGTATTAGATTGGTTAGTGACAATTAGAATATTCA
Source organism: Coloeus monedula (assembly GCF_965178545.1). Classification (NCBI taxonomy): domain Eukaryota; kingdom Metazoa; phylum Chordata; class Aves; order Passeriformes; family Corvidae; genus Coloeus; species Coloeus monedula. Next base: position 68,659 of record NW_028120519.1, read on the forward strand.
GTACAGAAGATGATTTATTGTATTGTAACCAAGACTTCAGACATTCTCTCTCACTACTTCTTCACTCTCATTCCTCTCACTCTCTCTCTCTCTCTTTACTTACCCGCTTACACTCTTGCTCTCTTGGGCCTGCTCAGAGCTGCAGCTGGCAGCTCTAAGCAGTGCCCCTGTACCCACGCCCTTTGCAATAAACCGCATGTTCCAAGATCTGACTGCAGAGATCTCTCGTCTCCACTCGTCACCGCCCGGTCCAGACTGAACCCCAAAACTCCCGCACTCAGGACAAGCTTCCAAGAGTTCATCTCTCAATCTGTGCCCCAGTGTGGGCCAAGTGCTGGTGGAGCCTGGGCTGGCACCCCGAGCTCTCACCCCAGCTGGCACCCCCAGGCCTTTCCAACGTGCCACTGCCACCCAAGCCACAATGGTGGGCCCAGCCACAGCTGGGGCCTGAGGAAAGGAAGGAATGAGGAGGGACTTAGGACACAATCCTGCCCTTCAGACAGGCAGATTTACCTGTGCTCCAGTCTCAAGGGGGCTCTCAGTGGATAACTCAAGCATCCCGCGTGGGACACTGGGGCCAAGGAGCAGCTGGAGGCAGCTCTGTCACCTGGGCTACCTGTGTGTAGCCATATTTAGCAATAACTGAATTGATTGAAATAAAGGGTAAAAGCTTGACTCAGCCTGTAACTTTCACCTTTCTTTCAAGTGCAAAAAGAAGCAGAAAAATCCATTCATATTGATGCTTTCCAGCTATGTCTCTTTCAGATTCCCAGGTGTTCATCCCCTCACAGAGTTTTAGTGGTGACACAGAAGAAAGTTCTTTGCGTGCTGCCAGAAAAACGAGATTTCTCCCATTTTTTATTTTCACACCTAAAGTATGAAAACATTATCATCACACAGAAGAGTTCTGCACACTCTCCTCTGGGCAAGGGGAAGATTCACTGATAGGCAGATTCCAACCCCTCCTGTCCATATTTACATCCCTAAGGCCTCAGATCCTCTGTAGGTAACCACGGGGTTCCCAGGTGAGAGGAGTCACTGTGAGAACAGAATTAAACCCCAAAGCACCTCTGAGGAGACAGCGCCTGACTCTGGGAGTGCCTCCCTCTCGCGTGGAAGGTGTGGCTTACTCAGGAGTTACTCCAGGAGTTCCTACTCTGCCCAGGCCAGGCCTGCTCCAGACACTCCCCGTGCCCTCAGAGCCACAAACCCAGCTCAGGGCTGGGCTCAGAGCTCCAACACCACCAGGAATGAGCACTCCCTGAGCCCCCTGCCCTCCCAGCCCTGCTCTAGGCTGGGCAGGCACTGAGGGGCTCACTGACACCTCCAGGGTGGCTCTTTAAAGGTGGTGGCACAGGTGCTCCACAGCAGACCTGTGCCAGACCCAACTTCTCCACGGGCAAGGAAGAACCTCCCAAAGCAGGTGACACAAAAAGCTCTGGTGTGGCCCAGGGACTGCTCAAGGTCACAACCAAAATTAGTTCTGAGCTCAGGGTGGTGTCACTTCAGTTCCCTGCCACTGCTGCCACTTCCTGCCACCTTCAGCTTTTGCTCCAGGCACCAAAATATGATTTTTTCAAGGCCAGCCCATCTAAACTATCTGAAATTGCAGCCTGGCCGATCTTGGGAGCTCCCAGACTCACTCATGAGGATGAAGTGACAGACCAGCAGTGAGCACTTCTCCCTCTTCCAGCCAAGCTGTGAATTGCTCCTCCCTCGGCTTCGGCAACCACTTTTCATGCCAGTTCCTGAAGAGAATCTTGTGCTGAACATCCATCACTTTTTCAGTGCAGAGCATTTGGCTTCATCCTCAAGCCCTAGAAACACTCAGCTAAACCAGCACTAAAACCTGATTAAACTTGCATCCTGCACAGCACAATGAACTTGGACTTGGGCAGGAATCAGAATATCTGGGAATGAAGAGAACCCAAGAGCTCGGAGAGGTTTGCTTTGCCCTTGTCCTGCCTTGGGCTCCTGGCTCTGCCACAGCAGTTACAAGAAGCAGAGCAGCGACCTCCCCTCCCCTCCTCATCAACACAAACCCCCAAAAGCAGAGTTTGTCTCTCTCAGACCCACCTTGAGCTGTGTCCGCAGCAACAACGAGGCTGTTGAAAGCAGCAACCCCACAGCTCGGCGTCTGCAGGGCTGCACCCTCTCCATCCTACAGCCTCTCCACCTCCCCACAGCTTGGAGTGATCTGTTCTCCCAGTTTAGAGAAGGTGACACCAACCTCACTTTGGTTTTGGTACAAACTCTGAGGCAGACACTGAAGGCAAAGGAAGACGAGGCCTTGGTGGGAAGGGACCTTAAAGCCCATCCAGTGCCACCCCTGCCAAGGGCAGGGACACCTTCCACTGTCCCAGGCTGCTCCAAGCCCCAGTGTCCAGCCTGGCCTTGGACACTGCCAGGGATCCAGGGGCAGCCCCAGCTGCTCTGGGCACCCTGTGCCAGGGCCTGCCCACCCTCACAGGGAAGGATTTCTTCCGTGTATCTACTCTGAAGTTTAAGTATCTAAGCTCAAGTTTAGTTATTGCTGAGCCTCTGCTGAAGATAACTGAGACACCATAGTAGGAGAGAAAGGAAACAGGCCTGTAGAACAAACCACAGGCGAGTAACAAACCAAAATGATGTGGCCAAGAACAATTATTGCCACAGAAAAGAAACCTCAGTCACCAAAAACTCCAGTCTATTCCTACATCCTCACCCAGGGGGACTCCAAACACGACACTGCAACTCATGCTCCTCCCAGCTCCACACACACATTGCTGGGACCTCTTGCAAGCTGCTCGAGCTCTCTCCACGTGCCAAATCTGCCCATGGCAGAGGTGCTGCTTTCCTGGCTCAGCTCCCAAGACTCAACTCTCAGTATTTCCGCCCTCAATACTGTAAATTTCTGGTGATCTGGAGCAAAGATTTCTGGCTTGCTGTGTGGCTTCTCACACAGAACCTGACCCCAGGGGCTCAGTCTCACTCTCTCCGTGTTTGACACAAGTCATAAAGCAAGAACTGCAAAGACATTTCGAGGCAGTATCAGGGGCCTGAGACAGCTTTTGAGATCAAAGTTGAAATCCACTGTTTTCTTTCATTGCTGTTAAACTGTACTGGAGTCCTGGGGGCACTTTTGGGCGCCACAGTATACAAAAGATACAAAGCTGACAGCATCCAAAGAAGGGACATGGGGATGGGGAAGGGTGTGGAAGGACCATGAAAGAGCTGCTGAGGGCACTGGGTTTGTTCTGGTAGAGAAGTGTGAGGCCAGAACACATCGGGGCCTACAGCTCTGATCTCCGCTCCCTGGGACACAGACAGGACCCAGGGAGCAGCTGGAGCTGGGCCAGGGCAGGCTCAGGCTGAGATCAGGGAAAGGTTCTTCCCCCAGAGGCTGCTGGGCACTGCCCAGGCTCCCCAGGGAATGGGCACGGCCCCGAGGCTGCCAGAGCTCCAGGAGCGTTTGGACAGCGCTGCCAGGGATGCCCAGGCTGGGGCTGTTGGGGGGTCTGGGCAGGGACGGGGGTGGGACTGGGTGATCCCTGTGGGTCCCTTCCAGCTCAGGATATTCCAGGATTGTCTCACTCCCCAACAGGGGAGAGTCTGCTCTCACACAGAGCTGCACACACACTGTGCAGGAGGCAGCAAATGACAACAATTGACATTGATACATTAATAAAGCCAAGATATTAAGCAAGCCAAAAGATAAATTTTCCCTTTTGTTCCTGACCAACAAGACCTGTCCCAGTCCCAGTCCAGCCACTAAGCAACTCCAGTGTGACACAGGGACTGCCTCACACCTCGAGGCCGACACACAACAGCAGCACAGCACCGGGAGTTTAATCACGTTTCCCTCATTAGAGGAGACAATTAATGACCGCTCAGGTGCACAACCACTCCTGCAGAGCGCTTCACTAGACCCCGTTTTGCAAGAACTCCCCCAGGCTGCAAAGCCCCATTTGCCAGGGACCTGAGAGAAGAATTCGGTAGTTTTAAAGGAATGTCAGGAACTAGGAATACACCTGAGTGTAGGAACCGAGAGTGCCGAGAATATTTCTCGGTTTCCATCTCGCCCGATCCATCTGTTACGGCGCAAGGCAGAGGCAGGTCCCTACCTCCCGAGCCTGGGGTCCTCCCATCAGATGAGCCATGCGCGCGGCCAGGGGCGGTCCCGGAGCTTCCATCGGGCCCTCCCGCTATCCCCACGCGGCCCGGGTTCGCGGCCGCTTCCGCGTTTGAACGGCGGCGCCTGCTGCTGACGTCATCACTCCCGCCGCTTCCATCCCGGCCTTACTTCCGCCTTCGGGAGCCCTCGCTTCCACGCCTGCGCGGCGCGGCATCGGCCGCCCCTCCTCAGTGCCGGTTACCCCGGCAACGCCGCTCGCGGCTCGAGCCGCTCCTGGCCCGGCCCCGGCCCTGCCCGGGACGTCAGCCCCGGCCCCGCTGCCAGCCCAGCCCCGCCCCCGCTTCCAGCCCAGCCCCGGCCCCGCTTCCAGCCCCGGCCCCGCTGCCAGCCCAGCCCCGGCCCCGCTGCCAGCCCAGCCCCGCTCCCGCTCCCGCTGCCAGCCCAGCCCCGGCCCCGCTTCCAGCCCAGCCCCGGCCCCGCTTCCAGCCCCGCCCCGCCCCCGCTTCCAGCCCAGCCACGGCCCCGCTGCCCGGCACCAGCGCTTCCCAGGCCAGCCCGGTCCCGCCCACGGTCCCGGCCGCCCGCCCGGCACCTCCAGCCACACACGGACGCTTCAGCTGCCACGCCGATACGACCGATAAGCACAGCACCTCCAGCCAGCAGTGCAATTCGTTCGGCTACTGCAGTTCCATCCTAGGAGCTTTCGGCAGCTACACCTCCTACCAGCTCTGTGTCCACACAGCCCCCGTCTGCACCGCAGCCACAGCCGTGGACACACAGCAGAGACATTTCAACAGCTGCCGTGTCACCACGGCATGTACCCCCTATCATCACTCTGATAACACCACTCAGAGGATTATCACAACAATCACACGATGCTGAACCATGTTTCCCGTGCCATTTCAGCGAAACAAATACGATTTTATCTCCAGAACAGAAAGAGGACTTTCTCAACTATATGTGGACACCTCTTCCATCACAACAGGACCAAGCACGTGTTATTAATAGTGACGTCTCGCATCGAGACATTCCATTTCATGCACATTCTTCTCGAACTTCTCAGGGACATTCAGCTGATTTTATGGGACTTTTTCATCCTCAAATGCCTGCTCAACACTTCAGTGAGAAGGATATAGTGACCAGCACAGCTTCAGAAAGCATTCCTCTATCTTCCCAAGCTTCATCTCCTTTTTTTACAACAACCAATACAACTCCAACTTCTCATATGCCTTCTTCACAGCTTCGAAATCCACAACAAGCATCTGATCCCTCATTTTTCCACCGTCGCTTTCAGCGTTCGGATGACTTTGTTCGTCACCTTTATTTCCGACTCAGAGAACGTGCAGATTATCTGCCTCCAGAGGTTGCAGCACTGGGTCCCCACCCCTCACCCATCCCGCATGCTGGCAGTACCCTACCCAGATCCACTGCACCCTCTCCTCCAGTGGCCAGATCACAGCCACCTGCGATGGCAGGTTCAGCCACTCCTCGTTTATTTCCTTACAGTGCACAGCCGCAAATACCGACCCCTATTCCTCATCCAGGAGGGGGAGAAGAACATGGAATAATAATAAAATAAGAATTTTAAAGTTGTTTATTTTATATTAATTTTTTTTAATTTCATGAGAGAACTACATACCCCGTGACATTTGAGTTTCAATTATTAATTCAGTTAAGGTTCTCTTTAAAGTTTGTTTCATCCTCTCTACCCATCCTGAACTCTGTGGGTGCCATGGGATATGTAGTTCTCTCATAAAATAAAAAAAAAATATATATAAAATAAACAACTTTAAAATTCTTATCCCTTAGACCCTGTGTTTCCCACCCAGCATGAAGCATACTTGCTTTCTTCTGTGTTAATGAGTTCTTTTGAATTTATAAATACTTGTATTAGCGGTGATGGCGCCCGCCCGCGGAGTGATCCGCCGGAGGGACTATTTGTGATGCGCTCCTGCCCGCGGAGGGATCAGCGCTGATGCCGCCCCGCCCGCCCAGCTGCTCTCGCTGCCTTTTCCCGCTCTCCCCTCTGCTCCCAGCGCTTCTCCTGCAAAGGGCGCGGCTTTTCCTGGGCTCTTTTCCTGCCGGGCTGCAGCGAGCGCTCCCCTCAAGGAGCAGGGGCAGCTTTGCTCGCGGCGGCAGCGATTCAACAGAGCAGGCCCGGAACAATTCCTGCTTAGCCGGGCTTTGAGCACATTCCTGAGCCAGCACCAGCAGCAGCGAGTGAGGCAGCGGCACATGAAGGAGGCTGCGGCTCTGGCCGGGCTGGGGAGGGGTTCCTCTGTAATAGAAGAACATGGAGAGACAAACCAGAAAGGGCAGGAAAAAAAAGAAAAAGCCAAGACAAACTAAACTTTTTTAAAAAAATAATCTGGATCCAGAGGGACTTCTGGCTGGAGAACTTCCTGAGGAGCAATCCTGCCCCTCTGGGAGGCAATGCCAGGGCAACTCCAGCTGAAACCTGCACACAAACACCACAAAGATTTCAGATATTTGCAGGAAGCATCCACTTAGCAACTGCTGCTTAATAATTTATTCCCTTTCCCATTAAATGGTACATTCAGTCCACAAGACTTCAACACCTTTCTGGTAGTTTTATTTACAGTCTGCAACGTGTTCTGTAAAACACAGGAGTGCACACAGACACACACGCACAAACATTTAAAGAAGTACAGTTTATTCCAAAGGAAGTCTACGCACTACTTTTTCCATAAAAATTATTAAAAATACTTTAGTTACTGTATTCTACCTAAACCAAGATACTTGAGAATTCTTCCACAAGTGATGCCCCCTCCCCACAAAGGGCACTCCGACAAGAAGAAATTCAGGAGACTGCATCACCAAATAAAATCCTAATGGCAACTGCTTCAATGCACCAGAAGAACAACGAATTCCCACTCTGCATCCAGCAATCCCTGCTCTGCAGCCTGTCTGCATCTGCTTTTGTAGGGCTTGTGGGGCTTTTGCATTCACTCCCTTCTCCAGGGCAGTTCCCACAAACAAAGAATGACTGAAATTTCTGCAGACTGTCACTCGGCAATCCTGCATTTCACACATGCAAAGGGAAACACTTTCCTTTGAGCCCTTTATTTCAAGGAGTCTCTTTTTTACTGAGCATCCAGTGAGAACAGTGCCCAGTTGTGGCTGTTATTATTTCTCTGCTTTTGCTGCGTGGCAATATTGTGCTGGAGCTCTGCAGAACACCCACTGCAGCCCTTGTCTCACTGGGGCACACCGAATTGACAAAAAAAAGGCACAAAGATGAAACTCCTAAAGCAGCAGCAGCCCCAAGTCACTGAGCTGCTGCTTCCCACCACCAACACTCTGTGTCTCAGCAAACACTTCCAACGCACGAGCCAAGGCCACAGGGGAGTGAAAAGCCCAGAGCCTGCGGGCAGGACAAGCACTCCATTGATCAGTAACAAACCAACACAGCTCAGCTGGATGGTGCACTTAAGACTGGACCTGGAAGCATCAGGAAAAGCCATTGGAACACAAGCTCAGCAGCACAGAATCCATTTGGCACCAGCTGATGAGATGGGAGGCTCTGTGTGGGACACGTTGTGCATTCAGCTTCAACAATGCCACAGCTCCACAGCAGCGCTGAAAAACTTCTGCTTTTAACAGTTGGAGAGGATTTTCTCAATGGAAGTGAAGCTGTCATTAACAGAGGAACAGCACACGATGCACAACATAACCTGCAATAAAAAGCTTTTGCTTTCCAGCATGTAAGCATCCAGGTTACTGGACTTCAGCTCATGGAAACGAATCTGATGATAGATTTTTTTTTAATTTTTCTTGGAACTAAAAAAGTAAAATCTTCCATAAAAGGATAAAGCACAAAAATACTCTCTCAGTACATCTCAGGAAGCCATTTAATACCTTCCATGTCCTAGGAACAACTAGGCAAAACACTTGGAAAGTGTGAGCAGTAGAAATGTTGACCATTGAATGTTTGGCAGCCGTGTGCTCCAGCCCCTGGGAGGGGCTTGTCCCCCACTCCACACCAGTCCTGCAGCTCCCCAGCTATTTCTTCTTCTTCTTCTTTGGGGGCTCATCCTCAGAGCTGCTGCTGCTGCTGCTGCTGCTGCTGGAGGAGCTCGGATCCGAGTCGAAGTCGGAGGAGGAGGAAGAGCTGCTGGAGGAGGAGGAGGGGGAGGAGGAGGAGGAGCTGTCCTCACTGTCGCTGTCCTCGGAGGAGGTAGAGGAGTCCTGGCTGTCAGAGGAGTCGCTGGCTGAGCTGTCACTGCTGCTGCTGCTGCTGGAACTGGTCACACTTTTGGACCTGGGAGAGAACAAAGAGCTGAGCACAGCCCTGCCAGAGCCCATGGCACCGTGTTCTCTGCTCTGCTGTAATTATCCAAAGATCAATTTGTTGCCTTGAAAATTTCCAGGCCTCACCACCTAAGATGAATTCCTGTGCCCTCCCTCCCTTTCCCACTCCTGGATGAGTGGATTTTGGCCATTTGAGCAACGGCAGAGTGGCCCCAGGGCATGACATAGCCCAGCAGGACTGCAGAGAGGGGCAGAGAGGGAAAGCTGGCCAGGATCTCGTTCCCAGCCCTGAGCAGGGGCTTTACTGGCCTGACTGTCCTGTACTACCTGAGCTCTGGGGACAGTGAACCAGGCTCAGTCCCTGCCTCACCACTGCAGCAGGAATTCTGTCAGTTGTGACCAAACTTGTCCAGTGAACACATCCTACAAGCTCCTTCCTGGGCAGTTATTAATAAGGAAAACCAAGAGACTGTAAACAACCTTAAAGCAGGATACCAAGCTCCAGCCTTTTCTTTGAGAAGCAAATATGGCTAATTTGTGCCTGCTCAGGATCAGAAGGAGCAGCTGATCTCCTGGCAAGAGCCCAGGGTGGAGCACGCAGCAGAGCTGGGACACTGTGGTGGGGTCCTGCCACGTTCCTCACCATGGGGCTGCCGAGTCCCTGGGAAGTGCCCGTTCATTGGGTCACCCTGCTGCCAGCAGTTGTTTCCCACTCCACATTAATGTTTCATCTCCAGCATTTCAAATGCTTTGCATTTCGGTAGGAGCAGGGAGCCTGTCTCCCATGGCAACAGTGCCAGGAGTCCAGGACAGGAGAAGGAGCTGAATGGGAGCACAAACTGGAGAGGTTTCTCACCACAGCTCAGCTGATTGCTGTTACTGAAACCCAGTTCTTGCAGTAAATCAATCCCAAGTGTTTGCTCCTCCATTCTGCCACAGCTCACCTCAAATACCACTGGATTTGGAGCCTTTCAGTGGCCAGGGCAGCTCTGGGTGCCCCAGGCAAGACCTTGGTGGAGACTTTCCCTTGTCAGCAGTTTGCCAGGGGACCCTCAGAACACCTATCCTGTTGTTTTCATCCATGGAACTAGTGGGATTCTCAACCCTGCAAGAGGCAGAAGCACCAGCAATCCTGGCCCTTCCTCACTAGGACTTTTAAAATAAGCCAAGGTCTTCTGTGTCTGTTCAAATTAGCTTTAAAGGCACTGATTTAACAGAGAGGGTATTCCCCCCCTCCTGAAATTCACTGGGAATTAGAAATGGACACAAAATAAAAATGAATGATTCCTACTCCTCCATCCCTTACTGTTCTCATCAGTCCACAACACTTGCCCCATGTGACAGAAAAGAGAAGGCACACTCAGGTTAGGGTTAAACTGTGTTTACGTTCTCTTTTCAGGCCAAACTAAGGAAGCACATCCAAAACCCCCGTGCTTCAGAGTTGGTGCATTTCCTCTTCAGGCCGCTGGAACTGGTAAATCTTATTCCCAGGTCTCACTGGGAACTCCTTTTATTTCTATTCACACTTACAAGTAGATAGATTGTGCAACAGGGTTGGAAAACTGCTCACACCTGGCCACAGCTTTCTCAGGAACTTCCAGAAGCAATGCCGGTTGTTCCTGGCCTCTGATCCGGTTTGAAGCTTGAAGTAAATACAGGAATCCCAGCAAATATGAATCCTTCCACCGGGTCAATAAGGCATTACTGTGAACAAAAGGGGCAGCCAGCTGGAGTCCCCACTGGGAATCTGTCTGGTCTCACCTTCAGGCAAATACGGCTCAGTATTTGCACTGAAAATGCTTGGAAGCAGAAATCCCAACTTGGAAAAGGAGCCACAAAGGAATAGCAAGATACTTTCCATTTTTTGAAGTGTCAGCTTCTGACACTTCACTCGTCTGTAACAACAGCTCATTTGTAGATCAGCTCTTCCTTTGACTCCAATCCAAAAAAATCTCATGTTCCCTTGAACTGTCCAGTCTCCTTCAAAGACTTAGGTTGATGTTTCTTGCAGTGACTGTGCTGATCCAAGGATCAGCTTTGTCTTCGATTCCTGCTCATCTGTGTGTCCCTGGTTTGACATTTTGACCGTTTCCTGCAAGTTCTCTCCTCTTTGTGTGGTTTGTGTGTGACTCAGATCATCAACAGCTGCGGTGGCCCCGAGCTGGCCCCGTCTGTCCTCAGCCCACTGCTTTCTAAAGACACCACCGATTTCCTGAGAGGACACCTGACACCCAAAGAGATAAACCTCTGGGATTCCCTGGGGGAGACATGGACCAGATCCAGGTAAGGACAGAGCTGCCATCTCCCCAGGCTCCCCACGCAGATGGGATGCTTGGATTCCCTGATGCTCCTGCTTCTTCTTTCAGGGGATGCCCTGAAAGACACATTCTTCGTGAATGTCCCCTCATATTCCCACTTTCTGTCCTAGAGCCGAGTGGCCCCGAGACACGAACATCCCCACCTACATCCCCAAATTCCACAACGGCTGGGAACCACCCACAGAAATCTTCCATGGAGCTCCCTGGGAAATAGACATTGGACACTTGCAAGAGGAAGGTTAGTCCTGTGTCCCTGTCTCTTCACTCTCCCTCCTCCTTTTCCGGAGAAATGGAGCCGCAGGGGTAGTGGTGGCATGCAACAAGTAGTTGGCTCAAAACTCAGTTGGATCTGGTTGCCCCAGTTAAATACAGAAAGCAAATGAGGCTGGAAAAGGGCAGCAATAATGAGCCTCTCCCAATCCAAGGCAACAGCACCCTACAGCGTAACTGAGCTCCAGGGACACAGGCTTCCCTGGAGAACACCTTGACCAAAATCTGCCAGACCATGACTCATCTACCACTATCCCTCTCCTTTTCTCCGATCAGCTTTCCCCTTTCCTGGTAACACTGACTCCATGTCTGCCTTTCCAGCTCTCCTCAGCCAATGGATATCCTTACCGGAACTCCTCACTCAAGCATGGCCAGACGGCTGAGCAGACACAGGTCGGGGATGCCTTCAAACAGAACATCACTCCACATGGAAATAGGTGATGGATCCGCACGCCCGGAGCTTTGGCTCCCGCCTCGGAACCTCATGAACGCACACGGACACGTACAGTGACACTGGGACGTTTGGGCATCCTGGAGACAACTCCCTGCCACTGTTAATAACCACCAAGGGAAGACAAAGATCAGCTGAGGGGTTATTCCCATAAGCACTGTCTGCTGTTTAACCCCCAGCAGCTCTGCAAGGAAAGGAATCGCAGGTGTTTTCCACCGCAGGAGGCAAAAATATTGACTGACTTCATCAGTCCATCCATAGGTCTTGTTTCCCAACATCAGCCCAGCAAAGTGACCTTAAGGATCAGGTGCCAAAGATGCTGCACTGCGCTTTGGCTCTCCATGTGTGTAGAGACGCTGGAATCATGGAATCACAGAAGGGATTGGGTGGGAAGGGACCTTAAAGATTATCCCGTTCCAACCCCCTGCCATGGCCAGAGACACCTTTTACTATCCCAGGTTGCTTCAAGCTCTGTCCAGCCTTGCCTTGGACACTGCCAGGGATCCAGGGGCAGCCACAGCTTCTCTGGGCAACCTGTGCCAGGGCCTCAGCACCTTCACAGGGAAGGATTTCTTCCCAATATCCCATCTAAACCCACCCTCTGGCAGCGGGAAGCCATTCCTCCTTGTCCTTTCACTCCAGGCTCTTCAAGTCCCTCTCCAGCTCTCTTGGGGCGCCTTTAGGCACTGGAAAGGGCTCTAAGGGCTCTCCAGAGCCTTCTCTTCTCCAGGCTGAACATTCCCAGCCCTCCCAGCCCGCCTGTGTAATGCTCTAGCTCTTGGAGCACTTCCTGGCCCTTCCTGTCTGATATTGCGCTGGTTTATTAAAGGAAATTCTGACTCTTTCTGCTATCTCTGTGTATTTATCTCCAAAGGACTGTGAGTACGGAAGAGTCATCCCCTATGTTCCTCAGCTCTTCTTTGGGGAACTCACCTACAAATGGAACTGCAGAAATGGGGAGGGAGGAAAAGGAAACAGGATGTGAATCGAGCACCTGCATAGTGACCACAGATGTCCACTGCTAGACAGACACTGATGTCAGGCAGATCATGCCCTCCAAATAGTGCTCAGAAAGAGAAAAAGTTTGGGATTCCTGAAACTGCTCTGAATTGGATTTGCTTAAACAGATGTCATTAGTAAAAGCAATCAAAGAAAGAGTTTTGATCCCTCTTCCAAGCTGATGCCACTTATCATGTATCTTCCCTGCATTCTTCTAGGGAAGCTGTTTTTGATGTTGTCCTGTCCTTCTTTTTATAAGGGAGCAAAAATACTTTATTAAGTATTACTCTTTCAGTTTTGTTTCCTCTCATCTTCTGAGATACAGTAAAGTGAACATTCAGCAGAATAGTTTTGTATTTTTTGAACACAATTCTTCTTTTATCCAATTGAGGCCCTTCTGTGATCATGAAAAAACAGAAACTGTTGTGAACTAGAGTTTACACTCATAAGAGGTTGACATGGGTCAGTTCTCCAAGGTTATTCTTAGTTCAACTGCTGTGTAAACTGTTGATGTCACTGACTGGAGGCTGCTCTTCAGGACATTATAGATATGATAATTATATGACAGAAAATGCAACATATAGTTGAATCTGACCTTCAAGTTCACTAGCTTAAAAAAGGAAAAAAATGTCTGTAAGAAATTTGCTGCTTTTCCCATTACTAAGATGTAATAGATGCCTTCAAGTTTATACTCAGTCGACAGCATATACACATGGACAGCAGTGCCCATCCATCTTCAAGCTAGGGTACATTTTAAGTCTCAATGATCACTGCCTCCAGAAAGCATTTTTGAGACAAAACAGGCAAAGTCTTTTGCATATCTAGACAATCATCCAATACTAGGATCTTCACTCCCACATAAACACTTCATGTTTTTCCACAGAGGAATCTGAGATAGATTTTTCTGAGAAATAACAAACCACCAAAAATTAATTAAATGACAAACAAGGGAAAAGCACCACTTCCTCACTCAGCACATTTTCCTTGATTTTCATTAAGCATTCAGATTTACAGATGCTGATATTGCCACAAGAGCAGTTTTTTTCTGGTTTAACTTCCTCTTCCAGTAGAGCAAGCACAGCTGCAAAATGCAAGCTCATTTCCAGGCTCTCTTACACATCACCAGTTTACCACATTCCAACCAGTCACAGCTGTGCAACACCCCGTCAGGGTACTGGGATTACTGCAGTGCCACAGACAGTTTAAGTGAGGCTCATGGAGCTGTACAATTTTAACTATGTTTTATATGTATAATTAAATGATGCATGACATGGAAATAAGCCAGCTGTACTGAAACTGAACAAACTAACTGCTCTGATGCAACAGTTAAGCATCTCATCAGTTCTAAAATGAAACAGGTTTAAAGCAAAAACAATATAGAGAACAGAATGCTTGACACTGTTAAATAGCATACTCAAAGGATAATTTTTGAACATTAAGGAAATGCACTCACCCAGTCAAATTTTCAAAAGAATTCCTGGCACCAAAATGTTCTCTGTTTGCTTTTTCACCATGTTTTAAGAATAGATCACTCTGGGGGAAGAAAATCCTGTGTGCAAAACACTGCGTGAAACTAAACAATCCTTAAACATGGCTAATTTCCATGTGGAGCTGATGATTTAGCACTGTCATCCTTCAGCAGAGGAGAAAGAATTACCTGTCTTTAGTTTATTTAGGTAAGATGAAAAAAGTGAAGAGCGTGAATTTGATCTTGCTTCAATTAACTTCAGTGGAAAAACTCTTGCCATGACTTCAGTGAGAGTGAGACTGCATCTTAATTCATTCTATATGGAGAAAAACAAATCAGCTGAGAATAATGCTTTTGTTTATTAGATGTAAATTACTACCACAGTCGTTTTTAACAGTGCTAAGTAAATCCTGCTTTAAAAGCCAAACGTTGCCTTCAGTCCTGCTTATTCCTCTGTACTGTGTCACAATGCAGGATTCCTGGTCCTCTGACCAAGTCACCGCTGTCACAGTAAGCATGGCTTGCTCTGGGGAATGGCCACATTCCCACACGGGAATGATAGATGTTTGTGGATGTCACTGGTGACAATGTCCAAATCTGGGCTAGGGCATGCCCCCCAGCCAAGAAACTAGGGTGCACACTTTTGTAATATAAATGCATTCACTGAGAACACAGACTGCACTTACTAAAATGTCCATGAAAAGCAGCCAAGTAAATCAAATCAATAGGGTTAAATTTGCAATTAGGATTCTCTCTTTCGGCAGGAAAATTTTAGGATAGCCACAAATTGAGAAAAATTTGCTTTTTTTTCTTCTTTTTCTCAGAAGGCAATCAACCTTCTGGTCTGGCTATTCTTTACTTCTCCCTATGAAGTAAAATCTAAAAAGACACACACACGATATTTATGGAAGGACCTCCCAATGCATTAGGAAAAATTATTACTCAGAAGATCAAACAGAAACAAGACTGTCTACACTGTATGAATTAAACATACATGAATTAGGACACTGAGCCTTCCATTCTTTAGTAACAGAACTGATGCTGTCCTGAAAATGACATTAATGAATTACACTGGTATATGAAAACCTTCTGCATCTGCTCTAGAGGTTGGAATGAGGATGTTAAATGAGGCAGCAGACAACAAGGACGTGCTGCTTAGGGAAGCTGAATATCACTTCTGTGCTTGTGGAGTTCTGCAGTTTGGATGAAGGTCACAGGTTATCTCCAGCTACATGAAAATGAGTGATAAATACACACTGTTGGTCTTAGACTGAAAGCAGTACTAGGCAAAGAGAGTCAAAATATGGAATATTACTCAAAATCATCCCCTGGTTTTCTAAAGATCATAATCTTCTATTAGAAGACAGTTTGTTACCTTCTCCTAATATTAAAGCTGTAATAGTAAAAGCACCTCAATCTTGTAGAAGTATCTAAGATACACAGAATAAGTAAGGTATATGCAGTGAGAGCACCCTAAAAACATCACAAGAGGAGTGACAATTTCTGGGATAGTAATGACATGAACGAGTATCTAAACGTTAAGTCTGAGTGAATAAGAGAATTTTTCAACTAATGGATCAGGGAAAATGTGAAAGGATGAGATATGTGATTAAAGATCATAGTGTATTCGGTTAACACAGGTGGAAAATATATGACTTTGATTCTGTATTACAACACATTTTAATTGATTTGTGTGTAGTTTTAGTTTTATACATGCACAATTTTTTAGAACACATCTTTAGACTGGGACAAACAATAAAGGAAATCCATTGTATGACTTTACATTGATCCCAACATCACTCACTGGAATATCTTAACATTTCCTGCACAGATTCCCATTCGTTAAGATGACAACCTTGAGAAGAAGGAAACCTATAACTGCCATTCAGAGAAGGTCTAAAATTTCAATTGCTGTTTGAACACAAAGGAGCTTTGACATGCTGTGGTTTATTGAAGCACTCCTGCAGTTATAGACACATCTTTAACCACCCTACCCTCTCCCTCTTCCTCCATCCAGCACTGATTGATGCAACTGGAAGCTTCAGTAACTGCAGAGCAAAGTCCCGCTTACTTCCAGCTCTCCTGCCCCAGCAAATGCTCAGCTCTTCTGGGAAGATGGAGCTATGCCATAAGCACATTGCACCTGAAAGGAGATGAAACCTTCCCTTCAAAGACACATGTGACCAGGTTTTTGGAACTGCCTGATGTGGCCAGTTCTCATCTGTTTTCCATAAAGAAGGAAAAGAGCCCTGTATTCTCCTCTTCATGATAGTTCAAGTATGAATTCCAAAGAACAGAGATGCCAGGACTTGTCAGTGACATGACTAACAATTTTATGAGAACTGGCAAAAAACCAGTTCATTTCTCCTACATCTTATTCTCAGAAACCTTGGAATTGTTTTGTCTGAAAGATTTGGGGGGAGGAAGGTGGACTTAATTCTCACAACTATATTAAATATTCAGTACATCTGATATTCTGTTGTCAACACGCAAAATATAGTTTAATTATGATAAGCCATACTGGAATCATTTACAATACATAAATGTGAAAAAACAGCATTAAATTATTTCTTGTTCCATGTGGAAAACCATACACCTTCCAACCCCCCAAGAAAGTAAGACAAGGCACAATAAATTCTGGTAATTCTCTTTCTTCTGACTTTTCAGTTCCATCACAGCTCTCAAAACTAAGATTTATGTGCTGTTTTGCATCTGTATCTGTTGTTGATTTTCCCCCCCTACAGGGATATAGGTGAATAAGTTTGGACAGGAAACGGTATCCCTCAAGCCAAACTGAAAGGTTTATAAAGTTGCTAAGGAAAGTTTGGGTCAGGGCCTAAATATCAATCATCTGCTCACTGTCTTTTTAAACGAGCTCAGGCATTTTCCCAACTGTTCCCAGCAGGTCTCTGCCACTATTTTAAACTAAGATTTCAGCCATTTTTTTTCCCCTGTGTTGACCTCACTAATTTTTCTTTCTCCCCCTCTTTACCTGCCAAAGGCATCCATCAGGATTTTGCCAAAGGCTATCTGTTTTTGAAGTTGAGAGGAATTCACTAATCGTGAGTGTCAAATCCACAGTAAATGCCATGGCCATATGGTATATGCTGCTTTTGGGAATTAGCTCAAAAGGCCTAGCTGTGAGAAGGCCGGCTGTATGTCAGGAGGGTTTTACTGCTAACTTTCATAACTCATGTCAGCTCTTTCAGTTTCTGTATGCATTGGCTTCAGGGAGTGCAACTGTTCCCTGAATTTATAAAAATGTTGTCAAGATCCCTTGATCTTGCTTCCTCTGTCTCTCTCGCACAAACACATCCAAACACATTTATATACACAGTGGAATAGCATGCACAGTGGCATGCAAATCTAGCAAAAGAGAAGCTTGTAAATAAATAGCATGTCATTCTGCTTACTCAATACATTTCTCTGGGTGTTAAACTCATGATAAACATATCATAAGCCCCGATGAAGGCTCTACAGCCTGTCCCATCACACCATCCTGAGTGTAACTCTGCAATGCATAGGAAGACATAAGTTTGAAAAACAGAGCAGAAATAGCTCCCATAAGGGCAAGGTGCTGACATAGCTGAAACATAACTAACTGGAGAGCATTTGTTTTCACTAAAGAAGGAAGTGTCAGTGACACATCTCTGTGCCTGTGGAGGTGTACTGTACATTCAAAGCAAAAAGAAATCCACCTTCTTTAAAAAATTGGCCATTAATACATAAATATGTCTGTGTTGAAATCCCTCAGACGGTACCATTCTTAACAAGAACTACACACAAGACTAAGAAATTCTGCAGAGAAACACGCTTTTGTGATCCAAAGAGGCAAGGAGAAAGAGAACCACATATGAAGAGTTTAACATATCCACTTAGTGATAGAAAAAGAATTACTACAAAAATAAATGTCAGTCCCCTTGAAACACTTGAGTCAGCGCTCTCAACTTTCTCTGATGCTGTAGGAAGGTGTGAATGTCCTCCATGTGTCACATCATCCGCACCAGCCACACAGGAATGTCTCCAATGCACCTCAGAGCCTTTCAAGGACCACTCCCCTCTAATTTATGTATAGTCTGTTAACATCCTCTTGGAGCAAACAGAAATAATACTTTTAAAAGACATTTATACTTCAGAAACATGTGCCCCGACACAACAAAAAACCCAGATTTTAATACTGCCCCGAGGCAGAATTCATCCATCTTTAAGGCTTCTATTATGTATTTCCTGGTTAGTAATACAAAAAGAACTGCTGGCAGTATCACATCGAAACCAAAGTGCCAGAATCAGAAAAACTACTGAAAAGTTTACCTTTATAGGAAAGCTTCAGTCTTGGGATATTTTGTTTTGACGTTCCAGTGACTGGAAGGAACAGCATCGCTAAAGACAGCAGGCTGCAGGCATGTGGCACTTGCAGAGCTCTCATTCTGCTCTCCTCTTCTGTATCTTCTTTTGTACTATGGTGAAATATCTCCCCACTTTTCAAACAATCCAAGTTTTATCTGGAAGAAAAAAAGAAAACATCTGTAGATCTGCTTTACTGCATAAGCAACAATTCTGTAAGCAAGCCAGACCTATTTCTAAAGAGCACCTCAGTTAATTTCTTTGCTACGAAAGTATTTTTCCTCTAGTACAAGTAAATATGTTTTGTTTCTTTAATACTAAATTTACACATTTTGACATTGGAAAAATATGTAAACTTTTCAGACACCAATGTCTAGCCTAGCTAACGTTTAAGCACAAATTAAATTAATGCAGTATCCATAAAAAGAACATTTGACATTCAAAAGTGACCATGCAACTTGATAGTTAATACCAGTCCATTGGATATCTTACATGTTTTATAACTCTTTTTGTCTCAGTACAACAGCTATTGTGTGTTTATGCTATGACTAGAATGAACTGTAATGTCTCAGATGCCATGGGGGTACAAGCTGAGTTAACAGTGAGTACTTACCCATCAAAAACTAAACTAAGAAAACTGGAAAGAGCAAGCAGTTGTGTTTAGTTTTAATAGAGAAAAAAGTCAAAGTGGATGATGGATTTAAAAGTGCTTTCAGTATGATATTTCCAGCAGAACAACTGCCTCAACTCATCCACCAAAATGTCCTATAAACTTTAATGAGTGTTTCAGGCTGGGGTCAATAGGCTGATATGGGATTTTGTTAGCACAGTGTGCAACTAAGCCAGCTTTGCAACACTTTTCACTTAGTAAGAATCATTCATATTCCATAAATCTTGAAGTGTTTTACAACTGAAAGCAATTATCACTGCCCTTATTTTCCCTATGCAAAAACGGAACCATAAAGCTGCAGTGAACCTATTTCCTCAAGGTCACACAGCAAGCACAGTAGTTGAAAAGAAAACAGCAACAGCAGTCCTGCTGTCCTTTGTACCCAGCTATCAAGGATCCCTTTTGCCCAATAACTCGACTTTTGCACATGAAATTATTTGAAATGGCATCTTGAGTTCTGAAGGCAAAACTTCATGGTTAATAAATCACAGAGATCAAAGTATGAAAATATTTGTGAGACCAGATCCTTCCCCCTGCAAGTGCCTGATGCTAGAGGTCAAGGGAGATGGCTGGTGAAATGACAAATGTCAGTGTTTGAGTAATGCTGTAAAACCAAGGAGTAAGGAAATGTTATGGTTAGTCAAGAGATTAATGGCTCATGATGTGCCATGAAAATTCTTTTCTGAAAGGTACTGGAGCTGCCTGATTAAAAGAGCAATCCTAGTGCCCACATCAGCCAGCACTTGCACAGACACCAAAGGAGAGGTTCCTTGCAAGTCCATGAGAGATGCAGCACAGCTTGTGGCCCCTGAGCCTTTCCACCGGTCTGTTATTTGAACTCCTGCAGCACTGGGTCTTGCAATTCTGTGAGCTACAGCAGCACCCAGAACCAATTCGGCACCTCCTGATACAGGCAGTTCATCCTTCCTGGCATGAAAGGATGGAAACAGAATCCCTTCTGTTCTCTCTGACACAGGAAATCTTTCTCAGATGAAACTTGGGCTTTCTGAGCCTCCAGACTTTCGCTCAATAGCAAAAGACAAGGAAGTGTGCAAGAAGAGCATGATGGTGAAAAAGAGGGAAACAATTCGTAAAATCCCCAAAGCATAATTCCTATTGCAGAACACTAAGCTTCTTCCTTCTCAGTCCCCTCTTCAACACTCATATTCAGTGTCTGAATGCACTACTCTTGGCCAAGTGTGAGTACATGTTCACGAAATGACATGGAGAGAAAACAGACAAACATGAAATGCCTGTTTCGTTTTTCTCTTCCCTTTATTACAGTATCAGATCCTAAGAGAACATCCTTACTTCTTCTGTGCCAACACATCTATCTGAGGGTGGACCACGAAGGACTAAAGTGGATTAGACTATCCCAGGGTTAAACCGCCTTTAAGAAATTTATTTAGAGGTGAAAAAGGGGAAAAGAAGGAGAGGGGAGGAGGGGGAAGAATATATGAAGATGAGACACCAGCCCTGTTCATCTTCAGCAGGATGATAGTGACAAACCATACTTCAAAAAGAAGCAATTAAGAGGGAGCCAGTCTCACTGCAAGTATGTTGAGAAGTCACGGCCTGAAGGTCTGGGCCTCAGCCAACAGGGAACTCACCAAAGGATATGGAGCTCATTTTCTTGAGGCAAATTACTGTGAAGAATCAGGACTAAATTTGACTAAAAAAACAGTTGCATCAATGCACTGTCATTTGCTGAATTGATTGAGAATCAGCACCAAACTCGGCCCTTTGGCCATAGCTC
The DNA here is from genome assembly GCF_965178545.1 of Coloeus monedula. Lineage (NCBI taxonomy): Eukaryota > Metazoa > Chordata > Aves > Passeriformes > Corvidae > Coloeus > Coloeus monedula. The sequence goes on from NW_028120519.1 coordinate 89,321, forward strand.
ACAACCTCACTTTTTCATGTAGGCTTTTTTTGCTAATGGGAACCTTCCTTTTTTCTTGGTTGGGTTTTTTTTCCCCTTTCCCCTTTTATTTGAATAATGTCTGTGAAAAACCATTTGCTTTCACGAGGCGGTTAGTTTACACTGGAGGCAGCAGCTCTGTGAGCTCGAGCCAACCCTGTCCTGTCTTTAGATTCATTGCAATCTGGCCACATTGTCACATATATTTTTAGTTTATGATGATCCTCTAATACAATTCCAGCTTCCACACAGAGTCCTTCCAACAGTCTAGCTCAGGTTAATGAACTTCAGGCCACTTCTCTTCTGCAGGAATTTCGAGGCCCAGGGGGTGGCTGTGCCCAAGAGATTTGCCAAAATCCGCTACGATTTCACCGCGCGAAACGCCAGTGAGCTCTCGGTGCTGAAGGATGAAATCCTGGAGGTACGTGACCGTTCCTGGAAAAGGTGTGTCCCCCAGGGGCAGGAGAGAGCTCAGGATAGCAACAAGCACCAACTCCATTTTCCCTGGTGGTATCTCAGCAGTGACACAAAGCTTTGCTCAAACCCAAAGCTGGAGCAGGCTGCCTGTGCTGTGTCGTGTCATTTCCTCAGCTCAAAGACATCGGTCCCATTTTAACCACAGTGAGGAGGGAGGACAACAACTCGCTCTAGAGCCCTGCTCATCCCCCGCTGGGTCGGTTCCTTATCACCACTTCCTCCTCCACGAGGATTTGTTTTCTCTGAAAAGCACCTTTCTCATAACCTTTCTCTTACTGCAGCACTGTTGGCAGCTGGACAAGGTGGGACGTGACTTGGGCTGACACTGATCTGTGACCTGAGGAAAAGGTTTCTCTGCAAAATGTGGCTTTTTATTTATTTAATTATTTATTTTAATGCAAAAAGACATCAGAAACTCAGTCATTAGGAAAAAAAGGTCTGGAGAAACAGGGACATTATGTAGGAACTATGAGTTCTTCAGCACGCAGAGGTGCTCTCCTGTTCATCCTTACGATACATTCTGATGCTTTCCAGGAAAAGTTTCAGTCCTGGATTGCATCTGAGAGCAACAGATCTGATTAGAGCTCCTGGCCTCAGTGATGTCCTTCTGGCAACTTCACCTTTTGGATGGTTCGGCCCCGCTATACCCTGGTTGTTTATGCCTGAAATCCCATTTTCCCACAGCAGATTTATTTTTGTCCCTCTCTCAGGTGTTGGAAGATAATAAGCAGTGGTGGAAGTTGCTCAACCGGAGTGGGCAGGCCGGTTATGTTCCGTACAATATCCTGGATGTGGTGAAACTGGAAGAGCTCAAACAGGTCTGTAGTCAGGTAATACCTGACTGGTATCAGCTGCAGGGCACAATCTGCCTCTGGGAATAATGTTGTCATTAGACCTCCCTGATTTCTTAGGATACTATGCACCAATCAGGACAGACCTTCAGAAGTAGACAAAGCCAGGAGATTCCTGAGTCTCCTATGATAAAATTCACATTTTGCTACGATCGTCTTCCCAAATAAGGCCTATCCTTCCTATTTGTGCACCAGCCTCCTGCTTTCCATATTTTTCTACATCAAGATTTTTCTTGGGGGTTAAATTAAAGATGGACACTTCCCTCAGCCAGTTCAGTTCAGCACCAGGAACACGTTACTGGAGTGGAGGCAGATGGAAACACCATCTAAGTGAGAATTAACTGAATACTGCAACTTGCACTGCAGAAATGTGGAGCTGGAGTGTTCTAAACACCCTAGGGAAGCATGGAATTGCTTCCCCATTTTGGTATTGCAGCGTTTGGGCAAAGCCTAAGGCGGCCCAGCAGGCTTCTGGATAAATCCCTGCTAGTTTAATCAAAACGTCAAAAAACTTTCCAGTCCGCTCCAGGCCCTTGGCAGTGGTCCCGCTTCACATCCCAGCTACGGAGCAGTGAGGCTCTGCCTTCCAATGAGATCGAACATGTTTGGCACAACTAGGAATTCCCTTGCGCAAACTTCAGACTTTGCTTTGGGTTCTTCATTCCCAGAAATTAACTTCTTCCATGCAGCTCCACCTGAGGTCTCCCCAGCCCCACATCAGCACAAGGAGAACACGACAGTTTGTCCCTCCGTGGGTGTGAGGCAGAAAGTTTAAGAAAATTAAAAACGACCAAAAAAAATTCTTACTTTTCTTTCCCTTTCTAACCAGTCTAACCAGAGGTACAAAGGAGACCTGAGCCCCAGGGGCCATGGCCCATCCAGCCCAACCCACAAGCTGCCTGCCAGCTACGCCGGGGATAAGTGGGGCAGTGAGATGTTGTCGCGCCACTCTGCACAGGACGCCAAAGAACGCACGTGTGTGTCCCACTCTGGGCTCCCCTGGCTTTGGGCGCTCGGGGGACCAGACCTGCCCAAGGGGCTCCCCTGCACCTTTTACTGATCACAGCAATGCAGCAGCACTGTGTCTGGAGGCCATTCCAGGCAGGACAAGAGCCAAGAGAGCAGCCTTGGGGCTTGTGACACCTCCGGGGCTCTCGGGCGGCCCGGGCCGAGCAGGGCAATAAGTGATCACCCCATGCCTCCTTCCTCCAGTTCTAACTTCCTCCTCCTCCTCCCAAGGAGAGAGTTTCCTTTCTCTTCCAAAATGTTTAAGTGTGTCTAAGGAACAGCTCAGGTCAATCCCTTTCTCTCACTTCCTTTTGCTCATCTCCCGGCACACACACAGTGCCCGCCTGGCCGCTTCCTTCATGTGGTTCCACAGAATTCCCGGCCAAACAGGAGATCCGCATCACTCCCTCACCCTGCACGTGCTGTGGGGCTCACAGAGCAGGAGAGAGATCAGGGGCCCTGCTCACCTCACCCCTTATCCCACCCTGTCCACTCCTGGAAGCAGGAGCCCTTCTGGGACGACAGGAAGCCCCACAATACGAGGACACAAATCTGTTCGTATCACTGAGTTATTCTCCACAGTCTTCAGGAGTTTCATGGGGAAAGTGATACTGGATGAAGAGTCACTGGAGTTTTCACAGAAGCACAGGATGCCCTGGGCTGGAAGGGACCTTCAAGCTCATCCCATCACGAGTGTGTTGCTCATTCCCAGTTTGTGCTTCCTGCCGCTTCTGTTCTGTTGCGGAGCAAAACCTGGAGCTCTGCGATCAGCAAATTAGTGACTAGAAGCAGCAGAGAGGACTGAAAAGGTCTCAATTCCAAACCTCCAATTGTAGATTCTCACAGAACTGTGCTTCCACATCAGGCAACAGCCAAGGGGTGATGGGAGCAAAATAAATGGCAACACAGGGGCACAGGAAAATGGGAATCACTTTTCTGGGCTGAATTTAAATAAGAATGTTGAGCCACATCCCCATCTGCCTTACAGTTTCCCCACAAACATTTAATGGCATTTTTGACTGAAGACTTGCTTTCATTCCCTACTTGTTTCTACAGAACTTATTCACCAAACAGATGAGCTGAACGACGAGCTGCTAAAGAAGATCACAAACAATAAAATTCAGCCTCCCCACAGGAATTTCAAAGTGGAAAAGCCTCAGCAAGTTTTCGTGCCCCTCACCTTTGAATCCAGCACTGAAGAAGTCAAAGCCTGGCTGGAGGCCAAGTCATTCAGCAAAGAGTAAGATTTGCCCTATTGCCACGTGCAATGCTCGTCCTTCCCTGGAGAAGGAGCGGGGGAGGCCACCGGCACCATCTCACCTGGGACAAGCCACTTGGATTTACTTACAGAGCCTGTGTTGCAAATTAGATTTCAACCCTGTTCAATCCAGGCTCTATAACCAGAATGTTCAGAGCCCAAAGTCACTCCCTTTCTCTGGTATAAATATTTTCTTGGAGATAAACAGTTAACTAACTAAATCCAAGGCCTGAAATGCTACTGGAATTGCAGCTGCCACCTTGGAACAGCCCCAGGGCCCCGTGATATGGTCCCACTGCAGCTCCTGGCCTCCCATCTCCAACTCCTCACCTCTGGCACGAGGCCACGTGCAGCACAATCGTCACCTCCCTACTTTGTGTCTCCCCAGGACCGTGGAACACCTGGGCATCCTCACCGGAGCTCAGCTCTTCTCCCTCAACAGAGAGGAGCTGAAGAAGGTGTGCGGTGATGAGGGAAATAGAGTCTACAGCAAGATCACAGTGGAGAAAAACCAGCTGGAGGTAAGCATTTTTCTGGATAATTCCTGCTGGAATGGGGGCTGTACCAGCAGCGTCAGATAGCTCATTAAACAGGCATTTTAAAAAATACAATTGTGGGGAAAAAAAATGCAACCAAACCTACACCAGCAATAAAACACACGTAAAAATTCCGAAGTGTCTTTTGAGCAAATCTGTAAGATCCCCCTGTTTCCACTAATTAATCTGCTTTTTACTGATATCACTTATCTCTGTGAAACTGCTCTACTTTTACAGCGTTAATTAAATACTGTCACTTAACTGCAGCTTGAAGTTCAAATCCAAACTGCCTGTTTTGTTTCCATTCCAGAAAAGCAGAGGGGAGTCGGAGCTCCAAGAAATCACGAAGCGCCGCCAGGAAAGGATTGATTCTGCAAATTAAAGTCTCTCTGCTTTATTTCAGCTCTTAGCCCTAAGTAGTGCAGAAAAAAAGGGAATGAAAGCAATGATTCCTGGCCCAGGCCAGATGCAGCAGAGCTCCCCTTGGGGTCCAGCTGCCATCAGAGTGACAATTCCTTGAACACTGTTGGGAAGGGTTGACAATAAGACCATGTCCCACTGGGAAAGGTGTTTTAATTTTGCATGAAGTATTTTTTTTATAACTATATATTTTATACTGAAATTTTCCGTGCATGCGATCAGAGCAGGATTCACACGGGGCTGGATGTACAAGGGCTGGCTTCAAGCAAAAAAAGACCCCCAAAGCTTTTCTCCGAGGGCTGTCCCCTGCTCCCCACTCTCCCCTGGCAGAGCAGGCGTGGCACACAGCACAAGAGAGGCCAGCCTCAAGGCTTGGAGCCTGGACCAGAGGAATAAGGCTTTAGAACCCTGCAATGGTTTGGGTTTAAGGAAAGGACATTAAAGCTCATCCCATTCCACCCCCCTGCCATGGGCAGGAATGCCTGTCACAAGCCCAAGTTGTTCCAAATCCTGTCCAACCTGGCCTCGGATACTTCCAGGAATGGTGAGTCATGACCTCTCTGGGCAACCTAACCCTTTCTATTTCCATTTCCATTTCCTCCTCAGTGCAGGTGTCCCCTGCAGCCCACGAGCACAGGGCCGGTGACAACTGCCTGTCCTTGTCCTGTCCCCCTGTGCCCTCTCGTTGGACAAGGCTAGAATGGCAACACACATTCCCGAAGTCTGGCTGCTTCCTTAAATCCATGGACCAGCTAGTGCTATCTCTGAACAGCTGAAATGAGCTTTCAGTGCCTAGAAATGAGCAGGAGTGACAAACAAAGGGATTTGAATCTGGAAATAGGTGAGTTCCACCCGCCCACCGCTGCTGATGCAGAGGCTGGGGCTCGGGGCAGCTGTGCAGCCCTTCCCTGGGGCACGGATCCTGCACTGGAATGTTGTGGTAGTGTTGCCAAACCGGGCCTCAAACCAGGAGAAGATAAGCCCTGACCGTTTGCTCCCGACCCAGGCACACCCACAGCCCTTCCCAGGGTGTTGGTCACTTGTCCCCATCTTCACATTTTCACTGCAAAAAGTCAGCTGAAATGATTCCCAAATAGCTGAAACCCCAAAGCACACTGGGAAAGGCAGGTTTAACACAAATTAAATGGCCACAAGAAAAAAACCCCTCTAATTTAGCACAGGGTGTTGCTCTTTACTTCCCGTTTTCCTTCATAAAGTTATGTGCATTTGTATATAGCAATCTGTAAATAGGGGTGAGGAAAATCCCTCTCCCTAGAAGCAGAATTAAGCGATTATGCTTCCAAAATTTACTCACCATTTCAAAACTCAAGCAAGCAGCGTAGTTCCTGTCCACAGCAAGTTTGGCACATTGCATTTCTAGCTCTGTTTGACTGACAGACCAATCTGATTGCAAAGCAGTGAAGCACACAGAGCTCCAGAGCTGCCCACAGCCCAGGGACAGCTGGGTTTTCTCTCTCAGCACATGCTGAGTCTTTGTCCAAATTTGTGCCTGTCATTGCACATTTAATGGAAAAAGCTTTAAAACAGCATCTGGGGAACTCATGTCTAAAACTGAGAACACCAGTGCACCTTAGTTTTGGCTTCATTCTTAAGCGTCTCCAATGGATAATCTGTTTTCTTCATTTGAAACAGGACACTGCTCTCACCAGCAGAATTAGGGTGCAGGCAGGGGAGGATCCTGGGTTTAGTCACAGCCCTGCTAGGATCTGAGAAGGGCACTCACCTTGTCAGGGAGGGATGAAGAGGACAATCCTCCTGAGAAGCCCTGGCTCCGGATTAGGGTGGAGATGGGAGGCAGGATGGCAAGCACGGGAGGTGAAAAAGTTTCTAAAATGAAAATAAAAACGAATGTTGAGCTAGGAAACACACCATCTTCTAGTCCTGGGGTGTAGAGGAAAGCAAATCACAGGGAATTACAGTTATCTGGGATTTTAACAGGAGTGTACATGACAGCTCTGTAAAGCCGGGAGCCACAGGAGCACTTCCTAAAACAAATAGCTCAGTAGACCTTATTGCAGAGGCCACTTTTACAAATTTCCACGCGACTGAGCTGTGCATCTGTTCTGTTTGTACTGCCTGCAGACACTGCTATAAAGTACTGTACATTGATGTAACTGAGCGAAGGAGACAATGATATAACCATGCACTGTACAAGATTTATTAAAATAGTTAAGTTATAACTCCATCTCCGTCTCTTTCACTGGGTTTTCATAATGCTTTGTCACTGAGAGTCTCAGAAACTCAGCAGAATGTCTGAAACCACACATTTCCTTTTGGGTTTGGGGACTGACATTCAACAGGAAGGATGTTACGGCCTGGATAGCTGTGTCTTAAGAATAGGGGCAAAGCATGAGAAGGCTGCACAAAAGCACATTCTTGCCTCTCTGGAAGGGGAACGACTGTGGCAGCTGTCCCAAGTGGAACCATACAGAAAGAGGGAACAGCATAACCCCATGACTAGGAGCCTGTTACACGGATTCTCCAACATTTCCAGCCAAGAGCCATCCTGTTTTCAGAAGCAAAAGTTTGTCTTCTCTTTTCCTTAACAATTAAATTACCCAGCTGAAATAACTGGTAATTCCTTCTGTAGATGTTTTGGAGAGTACAATTTCCAAGTGGGCCCACACTAACAAGATCACCTCTTTTACAGCCTAAATAAAGTTCAGGCGAACCACGAGCCCAAAACACCTGCCTTACTGGGCCGAGGGCTCTCTCAGCGCCTGGAGCTGCACTCGATAAACCATTTCGAACCTTGCCACAACGGCGGGGAAGGGAGCCCAGAGCGCTCAGCTCCTGCAGCGGGGCACCACCGACGCGGCCCCGAGCCTTCCCTCACGGCCGCCTCCCTCAGGGGCTGCCCGCCGCCACCTTGCGGCACCGGCCGCGCCCGGGCCCCGCGCGGCCACGAGGGACGGGTGGCTCAGGGGCGGGTCGGGCGCCGTACCGGCCGCGGGGAAGACTGCCGGGGGTTCTGGCGACACGGAGACTCCGGGGACAGGAGGTTCCGGGCCCGAGAGATCTCGGGGCCAGGAGACTCCCCCGATACGCTCCGTCGGGGACGATGGCGGCGTCACGGTCGCCAAGGCGAACCCCCGCCCGGCCCTCACGAACCAGCCAATCAGAATCGCTCTCCCTCCCGCTGCCCCGCCTCGGCTCCTCCCGGCCTCGTCCGTC